>NC_133617.1:737101464-737401464 GCF_048593235.1 Sminthopsis crassicaudata | reverse complement strand
GACGATTTCAGCTTGGTTGATGTAGCCACAGGGGCCGGTACAGAATAAAGGAACTAGATTTGTGATTATTATATTACGAACTGGAAGAGGAAGATGCTTTCTGCTAAGGCAGATGGACATTTCTGAAACATGGTCTTACAGAATTATCTAGAGACCTGAAAAGTCAAGTGTGTGTCACAGGTACAACTGGAACCTCGGTCTTAAGTGTAATAATTTTATACACACACACGTGTTATATATATAATTGTTATAATTATATGGTTTCTTTATATAATTATATATAATTGCTATAAAATATTCATGTACATATATATACTTATACATGCATTATATGCAATATTGTATATTATACAATTATATTGGCTATATAATATAAATGCATTTTAGATATAATGCAAATATATTATATATATCGACTATAATAAATATTGCATATAATACAATTATGTATTAGATACATATATTTGCAAATAACAATTATATAAACATAAGCACATATATACAATTTATATGTGTGTGTGTGTGTTTTATACACATTTTTACTTTAATGTTTTCCAAGTTCTCATATTTAATATATATTGTCAATCTGCCATCTGGGGCAGGGGGAGGAGGGAAAAAATTAGAACAAAAGGTTTGGCCATTGTCAATGCTATAAAATTATCCATGCACATATCTGGTAAATAAAAACTATATAAAAAAAAAAAGTTTTCCAAGTTCTCATATTATCTCATTTGAGAAGTCAGGTGACTCACTTAAGGTCACACAGCTAAAAAATGGCCTATAATGCCATGGAATCTGTAGGGTCTGGGAGTCCAGGTTCAAACAATGAACAAACCCAGGAGAACTGCAGGGATTATCTGTCAGTTAAGAGACACAAGGTAGGGGCACCGAGACAGCTCCTTCCTCACTCCCCCACTATCATAATAACTTAGCACTGTATCCCCCCATGTTCTAGTCTCCATTATAGCCTGACCACATAGGAATTTATCTAAATTTTCTTTTTTCAAGCTACTTCTAATTGAAGCACATGCTGAAATTGGGGGCCATTGGCTTCTCTCTAATGTATCTCTGGGCCGTGGAATGAGCTTGGGACTGGGAATCAGAGGACATGGGTTCAAATTCTGCCCCTGCTATTTACTCCTTGTGTAAGCTTGGGCAAATAAGGGTTAAGCCAATGGAAAGAGCAGCCTGGATCAGAAGTCAGAAGACCTGGGTTTGAAAACTGATTAGATCACTTGTAAATTGGGTCAGAATCGGGTCACTTCACCTCACTGGGTCTCAGTTTCCTCACGTGTAATATGAGGAAGTTGGCTAGAATTAGGGTTGGGCTATCTAAAGTCTCCTCCCATTCTACATCTGAAGCTCTAAGTCACTTATTCTCTCTCTCTGACTCTGTTTCCTCATCTGCAAAGTGAAGGTGTTGGGATTTCCTCATATATAAAGAGAAAACATTGGCTTGGGTGACCTCTCTGCCCTTTCTGGATCTAAATCGATGCCCTTTTGCCTCCTACTATTTGTCTTCCATTTCCCGGTTTCCTGGGAGACCACACTGTTCAGGTGTGCTGATGCTAGGGATGCAAATTCACTTCTGGGGTAAGCTGTGGGATTTTCTAGACTGATCTTATCTGCTCCGCCCGGGTCAGCACCTTGCCCTTTTACTTTTGTGATCAGTGGGCAGATTCATAATCTCTATCTCTCTTGGAAGCTCTCAGAACTTCAGCCTTAATGTCTCAACCTGTCTTCCCTTTACTCTTCAGGAAGGAGGCAAGGTACATGGGCAGTATGCTTTGAGCAAAGCAGTGGAGCAAAACCAGGAAGAAGAAAGGGAAAATCTAAATAACCAAATAAACAACTCTCCAGAAAACATCTCCTCCTCCCTTCCTTCCCTCCCTCTTCCCCTACCCCTTCCCTCCCAGTTTATATTTTTGGAAGTCCATTCCTGGAGTTTGTTGCAGCCAGAAGATTAACCCAAAGGATGCTTTAGGACACAAATCATTTCTGTCTGACCAGGGATTAGTTGCACTTAATTATGGATCAATAGTTTTGAAGCTTGAGAAGGACTGAGTCTAAACTGATTAATGAGCCCATCCCCGGTGACTCCTGGTTGTCTGGACTGATCAGCTCAGAAAAGGTTGGACCGGCCTTCCCCGTGAAATCATTCACCGTGTGCCAGGTTAAATGATAAAGAAACACACTCCAGATCGAGCCAGAGGGGGATTTCTTTCCACCACACAGAGCTAAGTTTTAGGCCCCTCTGATTAACCAAGATGGCCATGTCCATCATTATGTCAGCAGTGTGTTGAGGATAAACAGCTAGTCTTAAGGAGAAAGGTACCTGCTCTGGAGGGAGCCCTTATTAAAGAGAGAATTTCCATCATTGACAACAGTATCCCATTTTCAGCTAGCTTGTAACTGAGCAAAGACTTTTGGGATACTCTGTGTCTGACAAGAACTCTCACCTCCTGCCCCTTCCTCATCTTCTTTTCTCATACTAAATACAACAATTTTCATTCTATCATTCAATCAATAGTTAATCAACAAACATTTCTTAAGGTCTACTATGTGCCAGGTACACTGAGGATACATAAGGAGGCAAAAGACAGCACCTTCCTCAAGGACTTTAAAACCTCCTTCACCATGAACTCAAGGCCCTTCTCCATCCAGCTTATGAAATGATGATAAAAGATTGAAATGTTTTCTTTGGGCCGAGTCTTGGAGATAAAAATACCAGCCAAGTTGTATTCTGGGAAGGAGAGACAACATAGAGAAGACAGATGGGAAAGAGGGCAAGGGGTGTCCTTATTAGGCTGTAGAGACGGCCGGGCCTGGGTTAAGAGAAGGCCAGAGCCGATCCCTTAAGAACTTGGGGCAGGTCTGAGTAGTAAGGGGGAGAATGGCTGGAGAGGAGGCAGCTTGATCTGAACTCAGCACCCTGGTTATGGGCTGTCCAGCTCAGATTTCAGAGGAACAAATTCCCTGTGTAACCCAAGATTTCCTTGGCTTTGGGGGCTGCTGTCCCAGTGCTGACTCCTACTGCGATTACAACCCCTTGTTGGGTCCCTTGATTGCATCTCCCTGTGGAGGAATCATGGCCCACGGACACCTTGCTGGGAGGATGAAGTACATGCACTGGGCCTGGAGACTTCTCTGGTCCAGGGACCCACAACATTAAGGAGGAGTGATGGGATCCCATAATTGGGGATGGGTGGGAATAATCTGGCTGGCTTGAGTTGTTGGGTTGTGATGTACCCCTTTCCATGGAATACTTGGACGTCTAGGTGGCTCAATCTATCGGGCGCTGGGTTGCCATCAAAAAGAACTGAGTTCAAATCTAGCCTCAGACACAATGAGCCAAGTCACTTAACCTCCATTTGCCTCAGTTTACTCAAATATAAGATGGAGATGATAATAGTACCTTCTTCCCAGGGTGGTTGTGAGGGTCAAATGAGGTCATATTCAAAGTGCCCCATAGGCACTCCTATATAACTACTTGGCTGTTATCATTACTCATTATTATTTTTATCACTGCTACCAGTGTAAACAATGTCTTGGTCCTGGGAGGATGGAAGTAGGTCCGAACAGCCCAGGAATAAGAGAGAATAACAGGTTACTGAGTCTGAGATGGGACCTGTGATTTCATTAGAAAACACCCAGGTGAGGAAACTCCGTTCTACTGAGTCAAGTCCACACATAGTTGTTTTTTTTTTTTCTTTTTTTTTCCTGAGGCAATTGGGGAGAAGTGACTTGCCCAGAGTCACACAGATAGGAAGTATTAAATGTCCGAGGTCAGATTTGAACTCAGGTCCTCCTGACTTCAGGGCTGGTGCTACAATGTAGTTTTAAGGAGCTGCTGGGAGCATTGAATGAATGATTTGACCAGAGTGTGTTGTCGTATGTGTCCAAATGAGCATTCAAATTCAAGTTTTTCTGCCACTGAAGGTTCTATTGTCTCTCTTGATGCCCAGTTTGACCAAAATACATGACCAGAAGGTCCCCCTGCTCAGGGATGTCCTTACTGACTTACCAGCCAATAGTCTCTGGTGTTGAGGATCCTGCCAGGACAACCTCTGATTAATGCCCGGAAGGATATCCAAGCTCAATCCCAGAGCCCAGAGGAGTGGCTGCCTCATGAGAAAGTCATTCACCCAGCCTGGAGCTCAAGCTTCATCCCTCCACTTGATTGGAGGATTGACGGGATTCAGATTCTCGTCTGCTTTGACCTTGGTCACCTACACCCTCTCTGGGCTTCCCTCAGTTTCTTCATCTGTAAAAGGAGTCAGTGGCTTTTTATGTCCCCTTCAGCTAGGTGCCAATGCTAAGAAACTGGCTGGCCTAGAGCCTGGACACTCACCTTAAAGGGCTGGCCTTGGGCCACTTGGCCCCAGTAACTCCTAAAGAACCCAGCCCTGGAGGGCTTGGGAGCCAGAGAAGTAGCAGCTGCCTGAGAGGGAGCAGCAGCTGGTGCTGAGTAAGCCCAGGACTGAACACAGTGCCTGGCACATAGTGGGTGCTTAATAAAACTTTTTATTGGCTCTGATTCCACAGAGAGACAGACTACTGGGCTCAGGAAGCTCAGGAAAGCTTGGATCGGCCTTCCTCATGAAATCATTCATTAGGTGCCAGCTTAAATGATAAAAAAACACACGCCAGATCAATCTGACAGATTCAGTTATTCACCCTAGGGAAAGCTACTAGATCTCTCAGAGCCCCAAACCCCTCGCGAGGACTGACTTACCTACTTAACCAGAGCCTGGGAAGGAGTTGCTGAAATCCCAGTTCACTTGGCCAGCACTACCTAGGAAAGGCGAGGATTTTGGCTGGGAAAATGTATAGTAAATTTGCCATTTGCCACGGAACAGCCGGGCGAGGCTGACTTACAATGAATTATGGCCTCCCTGTGCAATTAGTTCCTTCCTGTGATTTACTCCTATCAGGATTTGAAGGGGAAGAAACTATTCAGTTCAGTGAGGTTCAAAAAGAGGAAAGGAATGAGGTACGGCACTGGCGGCTGAGTCACAGGACCTGGGACTCAAATCCCTACTAGCCCACTTTCCACGTGTCTTTGGAAGGTTATTTCACGACCCTTTGCCTCAGTTTCCTCAACTGTGAAGCAAGAGAGTTGGACTCAGTGACCACCATAGTCCCTTCTAGCCCCGGCTCTATCGGTTTATGAATCTCTCTGGGTCTCAATTTCCTTTCCTGGAAAATGAAGGGGGCAGACCAGGAGAAGCCTTTCCTTCCATTTTTTTCATCTGTCTATATTCACCCTATTGTCTATCTTCACCCATCTATCTCCATATCTATCTTTTTCCATATTTATGGATATATCTATCTCCATTCACCCATCCATTCTTCTATCTCCATCCTATCCATCTTATTTTATCTTATCTCCATTCTGTTTCTGCCTATCTATCTCCATCCTGTCTATTTAATCTTATTCTCTCAATCTAATTTTATCTATTTCTAGCCATTCCTCTATCTCTCCATTTATCCATCCATTTATACATCCATCTCTCCATCTATCTAACCATTTGTGAAGCACTTTACAAATAATGTCAACAACAGGTAGGTGCTTTCATTATCCCCGTTTCACAGATGAAAAAACTGAGGTAGGCAGTGAGTTAACAGAGACTCACCTGGGGGTCACACAGCTAGTGAGTATCTGAAGCTAGATCTGCGTTCAGATCTTCCCAACTCCACTCCTAGGACTCTATCCTTGTACTAATGAGCTTGTTGATGGTTTGAGGCACTATCTGGGGGCAGATTTGATACCAACTGTGTGTAATCCAAATACACTGGGGCTTTAAGATAAAAACACTATAGACAGACAAGCGCTGGGCTGAAAGAAGCTAGGTTAACTTGGGCTCCAGTTCCCCTCCCCGCCTCACTGCTAATTAACCATAAGGAATGTGAGAGATGTGGTACAGTGGTTAGAGAGAAAGCCAGAAAACCAGGAAGATCTGGGTTCAAGCCCTGCTTGTTCATGGGACAGTATGGGGATCATTCTAATCCTAGAGAGAACATTAAATCCCTTGAGTTGAATCCAAGTCAACAAATGCCAGTCATTGGGCCAATGCATCCTGAACTTGTGCCAGCAATTAGGGCAATCTGGGCCCAAAGGGGAATCTCTCCTGACAGAACAATGGACAGTGAGCCAAAATTTGGTCCAATTCAATCCAACTGAGCATTAATTAGGCCCCTCTTGTATGCAAGGTGCTGTGACTGGGATAGCCCTGGTCTCTCCAGAGGAGACAGCACGATCTCTATGTCATGAACGGTGTTAGCCTTGGATTCGAGAGCCTTGGTTCCTTCCAATCCTGCGTGTGAGAGCTGACCAGCTGTGTGACCTTGGGCCTCCCTTCCTCAGCCTCCTTTTCTTCATCTGCAATATATTGAGGTTGGACTAAATGCCTTTTGTCATAAAATTACTCTGGGCAGATGGGAGAGTAAGAGTGTCACCCCTAAGAATCCTTCATCTGGGAAGTCTCCCCTATGTTTTTTTCTCATTCTTCTTTCTGAGTTTCTGTCTCTTCTGCCTTCTCCTTGTCTGTCTGTCTCTCTATCCTTCTCTCCCCAGCACGGGTCACTTTTCCTTCTTTCTCACTAGGACCAGGGCCTATAAGAACCACCAATGCACGCCAAATAGAAAATCTCCTGGGAGTGCAGCCCAATGATCTTCTTTTTCCCTGACCAATCCAGAGAAGGTGCTTTGGGGCCCTTGGTCTTGACAACAGAACAGTCAAAGACCCCTATTAAATGGCAGTTCCCCAGGGGAAGAAAGGCCTAAATTCCCCCCCCCCACCCTGGGGGGTACCCCCACTTACCTTTCAGGCTGGTCTCTTGCCGAGCTCCCCGGGCTCTGAGCTCATGCCTCAGCCTGGACTCCCGGCCAGCAGCAGGTTGGGGAGGCTCCAGCCCTGGGTGCTTTAAAGACATTCCAGTACTTTGCTCTGCAACATCCCCTCCCACTGCTGACATACATGGCCAGAACAGCCAAGAGGCAGGCACAAGGAACAAGGAAGTGGGATCTGGGTGTCTCCCAAGAGAAAAGCTGCTAGGCGGGCAGAAATCCTCATCTGCTGGGGATGCCGGAGCCCATGCTTGGAGAGCCAGCCCTTGGCAGCTGCAGAGTTTTTCTGGGTAAAATCCCCCTGAGGAATCAAAGGGGATCCTCACTTCCTGTCTGGCCAGCTGAGAGCAAGGGGAATGACCTTGGCTTAGACTGCTTCCTCCCCACCTAGAACATAAGCTCCTGGAGGGCAGGCCGGGCCTTGGTTTGTTGCCAGACCCCCTGGCTCCTCATACACACACTTAAGGGATAAGGGCACTCATAAGATCCTAGTAAGTGGTTTTTGAATTGAATTCCCATTTTCCCTCCCTTTGGGAAAGCTCCTCTCCCTGACCCAACACCCCTCTTCTCAGGGGAAGCCTAACCTTTGTCAAGACTAATTGGGGGCCCAGAAGAAGATGGAACAGTTGTAGACTCTCCTTCTCCCCTCCCCATTTAATTGCTGTTTCCATCCTGGGATGGGTTCTTCTAGGTGTGGTGTCTGTAAACAATCCAGGTGGAGGAGCTTTGCCCTCCTGGGTGATTGCAGAGCAATGCTGGGTGAGCTTCCCCACTGGAAGGAAGTAGGGAGGTTGCTATGCCTCTGGCACCCCAGAGAAAACCCCAATGCACTGAAGGGGACATAGTCACATAGTTCTCCTAAAAAATGAATCGTTTAGGGGGCAGCTCAGTGGCGCAGTGGACAGAGCACCAGCCCTGAAGTCAGGAGGACCTGAGTTCAAATCTAGTCTCAGACACTTAATATTTCCTAGTGGGGTGATCCTGGGCAAGTCACTTAATCCCAATTGCTTTGAAAAAAGAACCATTTAATTAACCCATGGTTCATAAGGGATATGGAGAAAGGCCTTCCCTGGTGCGGGCACTTCCATTAGTGTACATTGCATGTGCCCTGAGGGGTTGAGGTGGTGATAGTCACTTGGGCAGTATGCTCCAAAGGTGGTTCTTGAACCCAGGCCTTCAAGGCCTGCTTCTAGGTACTCCCCTTTCTAATTAATCAGGGCAGAGGGCAGGAAAAAAAGCAAGATTTAGAGTTGGCTGAGAGCTAAGAGGCTGCTCTCCATCGGTCCACCCTGCCTTCCCTCCTGTGTCCCCTCCATCTCATTTTGTAGATGGGAAGATATTGGTCAAACGACCTGCCCAAGACATAAATGCAAATTTCAGCAAAATGGGGATGATAATCGCCCTTGCCTCCCAGAGTTGTTGTACAGATTAAAACGACATGTTTGTAAGGGGACAGCAATGCTTGCTATTATTGGTAGAGCAAAATTTGACCCCAGACTCTCCTTCTAAATCTAGTGGTCTTTTCATTATGCATGGCCATCCAAAGAGCCCTGGGTCGCTCTGCTGACTTGGAGTCAAGTCCCAGCCCCACTTTCTGCTGTCTCAATGGCTAGGGTTGAATCAAGCCATTGATCCCTAGGTCTCATCTATAAGATGAAGAACTCTTACAGTTAAAAATCTATAATCCTAAATACTAACATCGACATCATCCTAACAAGCGTCATCTCCCTTCTTCTGCCTCAGTATCCCATTTCCCCCTTTTGAGGCTTTCTGTTTTATTTAGACCCCTTTCCCTCTTCTCATCCGCCATCTTCCCTAACCACATGGAGGGGCTCTTTGCTCCCTGCCATCTCCTTTTGGAGGGGGATCTTTCCTGGTGGGAGGCTAGGCACTCTACCAACCCCCCTCCTCTGCTTCAGTCTCCTTTCTTAAACCTACTTATGGGCATTCACACCTCAATCCTGAGTACCTGGTTAAACATTTTTTTTTTTTAATGGCCAATTATAAAATTTTAAAGTTAAAACTTTTTACAGACAATTTACCACACCTGCCAACCTAGTCTACTAGTTTACGAGACCAACCTTTGGTTTGTTCCACCTCACCTGCCTCACCTGTCTCACCTGCCTTGCCTGCCTCGTCTTGCCTTTTTGCTTTTTTTCTTTGCCTTTAAGTTCACCTTTCTGGGCTCCAGGTTCTAGATCTCCTTTATCCTCTTAATCTTTGTAAAGCTTTTTTGACTTCTATCTCTTATGTAGATTCCGACACAATATCTAGGTCTGGTGAGTGTTCTCCTTCCCATTTTCTTCATTTTCTCAGTCAATGAGCTTTTAAATGCTAACTCCACGCCAGGCATTGGTGACATGGAACTCAGAGGCCATTTTTGCTGGGCACTTCCTACATAAATTCAACCTCTGACCTACTGCACTCATCCCAAAGCCTCCAAGTCACTTATTCAATGTCATTTTTTTTTTTTTTTTTTCATTTGTCTCACTGTTTCCCAGTTCTGTCTTCTGGTGTCAAGCAGAAAAAGCCACGTTACATTATTGCTTCCTATTGAGCCTGCTAGGCAGTGCAGATTATAAGAGTGCTGTGTCTGGAGTAAGAAAGATCTGCGTTCAAATCCAGCCTTGGACACTTAGTAATCGTGTGATTTTAGGCAAGTCATGTAGACGTTGTTTGACTTAATTTCCTCATCTATAAAATGGAGACAATCATAGCGCCTCTCTCCCGATCTTGGAAGAATCAAATGAGATCGTAGCTGGAAAGTACCTGGCATAAAGTAAACTCTATATAGTATTAAATCAGTTAAGTTCTAAGTTTCTTTAACTGTGAAATGGGGTACAATAGCACCTACCTCCCAGGCTTGTTGTGAAGACAAAATAATATTTGTAAAGTGTCTCCCACAGTGTCTGGCACTGTATAAATGCTCACTATTCTTTGACTATTCCTTATTTCCATTTCCATTTGATGGCCCTTCAATACTGGAAGATAGCTCTGGTGTTTGCCCCCTTCCCTTCCCTGCAGCCTTAAACATCTGGTTCCATGGATGGATCCTCAGATGCATAAACAAGAGGCCCTTCATGGTCTTGATTGCTCTACTGGAATCACTTGCAGCTTGTGAACGTCCTTCCCTGGAGAAGACCAGATGGGCCTGTTGAGGTTGGAGGGCAGCCGAGCCCTCGCCTCTCCAGTTCTGGATGCTCTGTGTGATTGCACCCACTTACCGCATCACGCTCCTGATTTAGAGGTGGGATTCTCCCAGCTGGCTCACTGAGGTCATGTTCATGGGGTGGGCAGAGCCTTCAGCCTCTGAGGACCCAGAAGAATAGACAACAGACAGGAGCCACTGCTTGTGCCCGCCCATGCCCGTGGTATACAAATGCATGGGAGCGGAGGCATAAATGTCAGAGGGCACCTGTATGACCACCTGTATGTCCTCATGGGCCATTTTTTTTTTTTATCAGATATGGAAGAAGTCAATTTCAGGGGCTCTGTGAATTTCACTTGGAATGAGACATTCTAAACCAGAAACCATTCCACTCCGGGGAAATAATCTTCCTATTAGTTTGTTTAGCTGCCGGTAATAAGAGGCTCTGTTCAATAAAGGAGCACCTCAGTGTGGGGGCCCTGGGCACTCTGTGGTGGGGTGGGGAGGGAGGGCTGAGGCTATTGGATTCGGGGGCCCTAATTATAAACCCCTGCAGCTGGCTTTCATCAAGGTCTGTTTGTGCGGGGACTTGTGTGTGTCTGTGTGAAGGTGGGTGTTTGCGTGTATATGTGTGTGTTTTTATTTCTGCAAGTCTGGGGATGTGTGTTTATGTCCGCACTTATGTCTGTGAACATGTGTGTGCGTGCTTTTATTTGTGGGTCCTGGGGAGCAGATACTCGGAGGGAGAACTTGAGCTAGAGAGGATGATGGAGAGGGAAGAGGGGAGGAGGACAGGAGGAGGAAGGACCAACTTCCCTGACGGAATTTCCCTAGAGTTGCTGTTGATTTTGATCCATGACAACTCCCAGAGAATCAGGAAGGAAAAATAATCCTCAGTGGATTTCAGATGTGGAAAGTACCTGAGAGATCATCGAACTGAATGGTTTTCAAATTTCTTGGTTTCGGGACTTCTTAAACTTAAAAAAACCCCTTAACTTTATTTATATAATATTATAATATCATATATATTATTATTATATATGATATAATATTATATATTATATATAATATAATAATACTTTATAATAAACAGAATAACCCTGGATATTTACCATGTTAAAAATTAAAACTGACAGAAAATTTAATATTATTTATTCATTTGAAATAATAACAAATCCATTATATGTTAAAATAACATCTTTTAAATTTAAATTAAAAAAAAATCTATATTTTCCAAAATCACAACAAAAAATAGTGGCATTGTTTTACATGTTTTAAAACAAAAATCTTTCATGTCTAGTTTCATAAAAGACAGCTGAAGTCTTCTCTCTGCTTCTCATTCAATCTGCTGTGCTGTTATTTGGGTTGAAATCTGCAAAGAAAACTGAGACTCGTATAGCTCTGGAGTTGGAAAAGAAAGGAGTCTCTTAATAGGCAAATAACTTCTTAATGATGTTATGAAAATAGCTTTGACCTTGAGGAGCCCTCAGGAGGGCAGTGGGGACCCCAGGGGTTTATGGATTCCACTTTGAGAACTGCAGATCTAATCTAATCTCCTCATTTTACAGATAAAGAAAATGAGACCTGGGGAGTTTAGATAAACTTGCCTGAGGTCATCTAGATAGTGAATTCTGGAGGAGAATTCAAACTCTCCTCTAGTTCCAAATCTGCCATGCTGCTTCTCACTAATCCTATTATTTTGGAGATGAGAAATTAATATTTGTAAATTATAAGTAACTTGAAGAGGGATGCAAAGCTTATGTGTGAAAGTGCATTACTTTTTAATATTCATTTAAAAAAATTTTGAGCTTCCAATTCTCTCCTTCCCTCATTCATTGAGAAGGCAACAGATGGGATTATACATGTGAAGTCATGCAAAACATTTCCACATCAGCCTCTTTGCTAGAAAAGCAAAGTTTAGAAAAAGCAGGCTTTGATCTGCCCTCAGATGCTATCAGATTTCTCTCTGGAGATGAGTAACATTTTTCATCCTAAATCCTTTGGAATTGACTAGGATCATTGTATCACTGAGAATAGTTAATTCGTTCAGAGTTAATCACCAATAGGATATTGCTGTTACCACGTACAATGTTCCCCTGGTTCTTCTCACTTCACTCTGCATCAGATCAAGGGAGTCTTCCCAGGTTTTTCTGAAATATCCTGCTCATCATTTCTTATAGGACAATAATATTTTATTACAATCCTATACCACACTTGTTCAGCCATTTCCCAAGAGATGGGCATACCCTCAATTTTCAATTCTCCAAAAAAGCTGCTATAAATATTTTTGAATCTATTTAGATTCTTTCCTCTTTTCTTTGATTACTCTAGGATGCAGACTTAGTAGTGGTATCCATGGTCAAATGGGATGCACAGTTTTATAGCCCTTTGAGCAGAATTCCAAATTATTCTGTTATATGCTGGCCATTGTGCTAGATGCTAATTCCTGCCCTTGATAAGTTTATATTCTACTGGCATGTAGAAAATACAACTTTTATGTAAGTAAGTATAATATACCATGTTATAAGAAAAAATGAATAGGGAGCATTTGGGAAAACATGGGAAGAGTCAGGTGAACGGATGCAAACTGAAATGAGAAGGATCAGAAGAACACCTGATACAATAAGTATAACAATGTAATTAGAAAGGCCAAAAACCAAAATAAAGCTGAATATTTTGTATTCATAGTCATCACACTTGGTCCTGAAAGGAAAGGGGAAAAAAAAATGGGTGAAGCAATACCTAGGATGTCAGACTCAGATTCTGGTTTGGCTGGTTTGGTTGAACCATTTTTGCCTTTCTTAACTTTTGTTAAAAAGTATGACTTGCCAGGTAGAGGAAAGGGAAAAATAAGTTTTAAAATAAAAAGTCAATAAAAATGTAGCAATAAAATTAAAATAAGTACAAGTCAAGGGAATTTGAAGGAGCAGATAGCACTAGGATACAGAGGTTGGTGTAGGCTGGAGGGATTGTAAACTGAGGAAAGGACTGATTTTTCAGAGATTTCTTATTTTCCATGGCACCTAGCAAAGTCTTAAAGTCCTAACATGTCAGAGCTTGAAGGGATTTGAAAGGCTGGGTTTAACCCCTTAATCAGGCAAATGAAGAAACTGGAGTTCATATAGGGGAAGTCACTGGCTCAAGGTGAGGTAGCTAGTTTAGAAGCCAGTTCTCTTGCCTCCCAGGCTAGTGCTTCTGACAAAATTTAAGTTGCTTAAAAGTAAGTTTCCAAGAATATTTGTGAATTCTGGTTCTGTTTCTGAAGAGGAGGTATTTATTAAAAACAAAATGGTAGAGCAAGTTTGGGGCAGGAAGGCAGATTCCTTTTGACTTTATGAAGTAAAAGATCAACAAACTCAAATTGCTAAAGAGAGTCATAGTGGTTGGATGTTCAATATGATCGTTCCCCATGATTGAGAGCTCAGAATCAACTTTACTGGTACAATCCAGATTAGACCTACTGATTTGGCTCTGAGTCCCATGGTGATTAGCCACTGAGTGCCCTTTTCTCAATCAGTGAATAAGCATTTATTAAGCACCAACTGGGTGCCCACTACTAGGGATATAAAGACAAAATTCTCTCTACCCTCTCTCAGGGTACTGATAGTTTTAGAGAGATGTAGAAAGCATAAATGTTAAACTCAGAGCATTTAGCAGCATGTAGCCACAACACTCCTGAGTGAGTCTAGAATCAAGTTATAATTGGGAAATAGCTGACAAGGTAAACAAAATATAATAAAACATAGTGGTTTGCCATTTCCTTCTCCAGAAGCAAAGAGAGGTTAAGTGACCTGCCTAAAATTGCACAGCTAGAAAGTTTCCAAGGCTGGATTTGAACACACACACACACATTTTATATATATATATATATATATATATACACACACACACACACACACATATATACTTGTATATAGAATACGTACATATATATTATATATATATGTATACTACATATACAATACTTAATATATATACGTATAATATAAACCACATATGTACTACAATATAGCCAAATATGTATGCAAATATATTCATTATATATGACTATAGGAACATATATTGATGTTATATAAATCTAGTTAAACATTTAATGTATATGACATGCATATATAATGTAGTGCTTCCGGCTGTGGGGGCCAGACTATGCAAAGACCAGCTGGGGTGTCCAGCTTTTAGCTGAGGGCCTTCGTGCCTTCTCACAACATTACCCTGTGATGCATTCGGCTGCTAAGCATCCTCTGTGCCGATTTGTGACTAGCAGGGTTCAATTACTGATGCAACAGCAGAAGAAGTGACATCCGTGCACCAGTGAATTGCATCTTACAAAGCAGTGTCAAGACTATTTACTCATCACTTTATAGTAATTTCTACCCTCTGAAAGGTTGCACGAGTATGAGAGAGAAGGGAGACAGTCCCTTTCCTAGGACAAGACAGGAGAGAGACAGAGAGAGACAGACAGAGAAAGACAGAGACAGAGACAGACAGACAGAGACAGAGACAGATAGAAAGAGATAGAGACAGAGAGACAGAGAGAGAGAGAGACAGAGAGAGAGAGAGAGAGAGAGAGAGAGAGAGAGAGAGAGAGAGAGAGAGAGAGAGAGAGAGACAGCGAGAGAGAGAGACAGCGAGAGAGAGAAAGAGATAAAGAAAGAGAGGCATAAAGACAGAGAGACAGAGAGAGACATAAAGACAGAGAGACAGAGAGAGAGAGAAAGAGAGAGAGACAGAGACAGAGAGATAGAGAGAGAGAGAAAGAGAGAGAAACAGCAAGAGAGAAAGAGATAAAGAAAGAGAGACATAAAGACAGAGAGACAGAGAGAGACATAAAGACAGAGAGACAGAGAGAGAGAGAGAAAGAGAGAGAGAGACAGAGAGACAGAGACAGAGAGAGAGAAAGAGAGAGAGACAGAGAGACAGAGACAGAGAGAGAGAAAGAGAGAGAGACAGAGAGAGAGAAAGAGAGAGAGACAGAGACAGAGAGGAAAGAGACAGAGACAGAGAGACAGACAGCGAGAGAAAGAGAGAGAGAGACAGAGAGACAGAGACAGAGAGAGAGAAAGAGAGAGAGACAGAGAGACAGAGACAGAGAGAGAGAAAGAGAGAGAGACAGAGAGAGAGAAAGAGAGAGAGACAGAGACAGAGAACAGAGAGGAAAGAGACAGAGACAGAGAGACAGACAGCAGAGACAAAGACAGAGAGAGAGAGGAAGGAAAGAAGAGAGGGGAGATACAGAGAGACAGACAGAGAGACAGAGACAGAGAGAGAGACAGAGAGAGAGAGAGAGAGAGAGAGAGAGAGAGAGAGAGAGAGAGAGAGAGAGAGAGAGAGAGAAACACTCACAGAGACTGACAAGGAGGGAGATACAGAGACAGAGAAGAGGAGGGAAAAGAAATTCACTGTGAAACCCATTAGCAGAAGGTATAAAAGAATTTCCTGAGACACAGTAGGTACAGGGAGTCTTGGGGAAGGCATGGAGGAAGCTCCGAGCGTCGTTCCGGGGCAGGAGACCTGGAACGTCTGACCTGACAGGGGCTGCTGGTGGTGCTATTGGATTAGGCAAGATCGCTCTGGGACTGCCTGTGCCTGTGCTGGCAAGACTAGTGCTCAGTCTGAAATAAAACAGCATAATAACAGTTTAAACATTAAAGGGAAAATTAATCTCTATAAAAATATTCACAGAGTTTACTATCCAGGCAAGTCTATGCCCAAGCTAGTTTATTGTTTTATATGTGAGCTTTTCATTTGAAAGATAACACATAGGAAATGTAATTACATCACGTTAGCAGAAGTCTCAGAATACAGACAGTCGTGGAAAAGTCCTGCAAATAGTAGCCATGTGCTACAGAACTTGGAACGGGGCTGAATTCGTGGACCCAGAGCCTACAAGTCCATCAAAGGCTTGCTCATTTCCAAGGCTGCTGGACTATCGACTTACAGGTTTAATGAAGGCAGGAATTGTTCACCTGGGCTCCTAGGCAAATTTCAGGGGGTCTGTGAACTTGGATGGGAAAAAAAAATCTTTATTTTCTCTAACTTTAGCATTTCTTTTGAATATTTAAGATTATTCTGAGAGAGGACCGTCAACTTCACCGCCAAAGAGATACATGAAAGAAAAGGCAAAACCTCCTGAATTAAAGGCTGCCATGAAAATTCCCATTAAGATGAAAAGAAAGAAAAAAAGCATAGCATAAACTTCAAGCTGAAAGGGAACAGGGTGATAATCTTGTCCAATGTTCCCATTTTATGGATGAGAAGTTAGTTAAATGACTTGCCCTCATTATTAGAGATAGTAAGTGGAAGAGACAAAATTTGAAAGTGGATATTCTTGCTTCTAGACTTAGTCTTAACTCTAGCCAAAGCTCTAATTCTAGTTTTATCCCTAACTCAAACCATAGCCCTAGTTTTAAATCTAATAATAGTTTTAACTTAAAAATCTCACCTTACTTGTATCACAACCAAAGATCTTTTTTTTTAATTAATAATTTTTTATTATATATATATATTTTTTATAATATTATCCCTTGTATTCATTTTTCCAAATTATCCCCCCCTCCCTCTATTCCCTCCCCCCGATGACAGGCAATCCCATACATTTTACATGTGTTACAATATAGTCTAGGTACAATACATGTGTGTGAATATCATTTTCTTGTTGTACAATAAACTTTAGATTCCAAAGGTACATGCAACCTGGGCAGACAGATATTAGTGCTAACAATTTACATTCATTTCCCAGTGTTTCTTCTCTGGGTGTAGCTACCTCTGTCCATCATTGATCAACTGGAAGTGAGTTGGATCTTCTTTATGTTGAAGATTTCCACTTCCATCAGAATACATCCTCATACAGTATTGTTGTTGAAGTATACAGTGATCTTCTGGTTCTGCTCATTTCACTCAGCATCAGTTGATTTAAGTCTCTCCAGGCCTCTCTGTATTCCTCCTGCTGGTCATTTCTTACAGAGCAATAATATTCCATAACCTTCATATACCACAATTTACCCACCCATTCTCCAACTGATGGACATCCATTCATCTTCCAGTTTCTAGCTACAACAAAAAGAGCTGCCACAAACATTTTGGCACATACAGGTCCCTTTCCGCTCTTTAGTATTTCTTTGGGATATAAGCCCAGTAGTAGCGCTGCTGGGTCAAAGGGTATGCACAGTTTGATAACTTTTTGGGCATAATTCCAGATTGCTCTCCAGAATGGCTGGATTCTTTCACAACTCCACCAGCAATGTATTAGTGTCCCAGTTTCCCCACATCCCCTCCAACATTTATCATTATTTGTTCCTGTCATCTTAGCCAATCTGACAGGTGTGTAGTGGTATCTCAGAGTGGTCTTAATTTGCATTTCTCTGATCAATAGTGATTTGGAACACTCTTTCATGTGAGTGGATATAGTTTCAATTTCTTCCTCTGAGAATTGTCTGTTCATATCCTTTGACCACTTATCAATTGGAGAATGGTTCGGTTTCTTATAAATTAGGGTCAGTTCTCTATATATTTTGGAAATGAGACCTTTGTCAGAACCTTTGTTTTTAAAAATATTTTCCCAATTTGTTACTTCCCTTCTAATCTTGTTTGCATTAGTATTATTTGTACAGAAACTTTTTAGTTTGATGTAATCAAAATCTTCTATTTTGTGATCAATAATGATCTCTAGTTCTCCTCTGGTCATAAATTCCTTCCTCCTCCACAGGTCTGAGAGGTAGATTATCCTCTGTTCCTCTAATCTATTTATTATCTCCCTCTTTATGCCTAAATCATGGACCCATTTTGATCTTATCTTGGTATATGGTGTTAAGTGTGGATCCATATCTAATTTCTGCCATACTAATTTCCAGTTTTCCCAACAGTTTTTTCCGAATAATGAATTTTTATCCCTAATGTTGGTATCTTTGGGTTTGTCAAAGATTAGGTTGCTATAGATGTACCCTTTTTTGTCCTTTGTATCTAATCTGTTCCACTGATCTACCGGTCTATTTCTTAGCCAATACCAAATGGTTTTGGTGACTGCTGCTATATAATATAGCTTTAGATCAGGTACACTTAGACCACCTTCCTCTGAGTTTTTTTTTCATTAGTTCCCTTGCAATTCTCGACCTTTTATTCTTCCATATGAATTTTGTTGTTATTTTTTCTAGGTCATTGAAATAGTTTCTTGGGAGTCTGATTGGTATAGCACTAAATAAATAGATTAGTTTGGGGAGTATTGTCATCTTTATTATATTCACTCGGCCTATCCAAGAGCACTGAATGTCTTTCCAATTATTTAAATCTGATTTTATTTTTGTGGCAAGTGTTTTGTAATTTTTCTCATATAATTCCTGACTTTTCTTTGGTAGATGGATTCCCAAATACTTTATACTCTCAACATTTGTTTGGAATGGAATTTCTCTTTGTATCTCTTGCTGTTGCATTTTGTTAGTGATATATAAAAATGCCGAGGATTTATGTGGATTTATTTTGTATCCTGCCACTTTGCTGAAATTTTGAATTATTTCTAGTAGCTTTTTAGCAGAGTCTTTGGGGTTCTCTAAGTATACCATCATGTCATCTGCAAAAAGTGATAGTTTAATTTCCTCATTTCCTACTCTAATTCCTTGAATCTCTTTCTCGGCTCTTATTGCCGAGGCTAGCGTTTCTAGTACTATATTGAATAGTAATGGTGATAGTGGGCAACCTTGTTTCACTCCTGATCTTACTGGGAAAGGTTGCAGTTTATTTCTATTGCATATTATGCTTACTGAAGGTCTTAAATATATGCTCCTGATTATTCTAAGGAATAGTCCATTTATTCCTATACTCTCAAGAGTTTTTAGTAGGAATGGATGTTGGATTTTGTCAAATGCTTTTTCTGCATCTATTGAGATGATCATATCACAACCAAAGATCTTTCCCTAGCCCTAGACTTAAGTCTAAGCCTGGAAGGGAACGATAAGACAAAGGGCAAAGGTCAGCAGTTTCCATGACCACTGATATGGGCATCCATGGGGGCTTCTTGCTTTTTAGTATGAGACAAGATTATGTTGCTTCCTATAGACACCACCCTCCCCTGTCTAACTGCTAAGTTAAGCATCTGTCCCATTTTCTTTAAGACTCATTGTGGAAAGACTTTTAACTCAAAGTACAGAGCTCTTTACTGCACCAACCTAAGAAACCAGTATTTATTGAGTGTTCACCATCCCATGAGGATGGAATAGAAGGGGAAATTATGGGATGCACACCCACAAGTCTCTGCCATGAGAAGGTCAACTGCCAGCCAGTCAATAAGCATTTATTAATCTCTTACAATTTATTTATTTTTTTTTTGAGGCTGTGGTTAAGTGACTTGCCCAGGGTCACACAGCCAGAACATGTTAAGTGTCTGAGGCTGGATTTGAACTCAGGTCTTCCTGATTCCAGGGCCAGTGCTCTTTCCAGTATACCACCTAGTTGTCCTCAATCACAAGCTTCTTTAAACTTATGTTTCTCACAAGCTAATAATATACTACTATTTGTGTATGAGCAATTCACGTCTAAGCTCCCTAAGTCTTAGTTTCCTCATCAGTAAAATGAAGGGAGGAGACTAGTTGATTCCTGACATTTTCTCCAGTTTTAGGTCTATGGTCCTATGAGCTCTACATGTCGAGACAATTGAGATGCGCTCAGCTGGGGTTGGCTTACAGAAAGCATCCCGGTAAGGGACCGGGTGGACAATTTCCTGCCTCAGAAGCAGATTGATCTACAAAAAATCTGATGTACCTCTTCCTTGACATGCTATAGGAATTGCACATAAGCTTTTCCCAGCCTTGTTTTGTATAAAGCAATGAACACTCTTTTCCTTTTAATCCAAGTAGGGAGAGGGTTTCTGTCATCTCTGTTCTCTCTTTTTCAGTGCAGATTTTGGGAAGGGAGATGGATGAGATGTTCTGAATACGACAGTCACTTTAGGGGAGTCGCTGAGAGCCTGGGATATCACTTCAAAATGTGTCTTTTGCCATTGGATAAAAGTCACATCAACAAATATTTATTAAAGGTCATATATATATTATACTAATCTAAATTAAGTATGAATATTAATATTAAGAGTTGGATTTACAGAGAAGGGCAAAGAGCAGTCTCTACTACTCTCAAGGAGCTCCCTCTCCAATGACAGAGACGTGCAAAAACTGTAGAAACAGCTATGTACAAATGATCCACAGGGAGGACAAATTGTATACAAGTTAGAGAGGAAACCCTGGTGATAAGGGGTAACTAGAGAGACTTCTTGCAGAAAGTTGGATTTTTGTTGGGCCTTGATGGAAGGTGAGGAGCATGGAAGACAGTCACAATCAAGTTAAATTATTATTATTCACTGAGGCAATTGGGATTACTTGATGTGCCCAAGGACACACAGACAGGAAGTGTTAAGTGTCTGAGGTCAGATTTGATATTATTAGATTATCATTATTATTAATAATGATAATCCATGCTCAAGTTGTTCCCTTAAGGTAGGAGAACCCCAAAGGCACGACCCATCTCATGTTTGCCTTTTTTTCCCACTTCCTCTCACCATGCTTGATCCATAGCAGGTGCTTAATGATTGCTTGTTGAATGAATAATCTACTCCCCCTGCTCCCCAGTCCCCAGGTTTCCTGCGGTTTCTCCGTGGGCCAGATCAGATCCTGGGTCCCCCATTGCGAAGGGAACAAAGATTGATGGACTCCCATCTTGGCGACTCGGTTGTTCATTCGGGGAGCACAAACAACATTTGCAAGAAAATGGAAGGATAAATTATTAATGCTCACCAAGGAAATTTCTAACGCTATTAGCGTCATGCCATTAAATGTGTTTCTTATGCCAGGGAAGTGATTTTATTGCAGATCAGAACGGGACAGAATGCAAACGCTGTAACACTGGATTTAGTCAATTAACGGAGATGCAGGGAAACTGTAAGTTGGTGGTGGTTTATTATGGCACTGCTTGGAATGGTAATGCTTTGGTGACTTTTCCATTTGCTTTATAGCTAATGTTTCCATTTATTGCTGAAGTCTGTGCACTCTATTAAAAAAATCTCCTTTAGTTTAGATGCTCAAACTAGGATGTTTAAGGCAGGAAAGGAGATGGAACTAGGGCAGGGTAGCGAGTCAGTGCCCCAGGGTGCTGAAATTTAAAGGGCACTGACATGCCTTGTAATTTCTGCAGGTAGAAATGACTGAGTTTAACATCTAGTTAGCAAGACTAGTTAGTTAATACAAGAAGAACTGCTTTAAATGCTCCACCCAACCCCAGTGGCCACATGAAAGATGAGCTCCTCCATAACTTCCCCAGGCATAGCTTTGGCGTGTTCTAGAGTTTTTGACTCAGTTTTGGATGGGTGGTGCTCTAGACCTACAAGGCGCATGTTTCATTCTCTACCATCTCACCCTGCCCTCTGAACTTGGTCTTAAATTTGAGTGTACCTTTCTTGCCGTTTACTGAGGGGAAAGAGAAGAAGGAAGGCATTTTGAGATGTTAGTTCTAGGCTCTAACATTTTTAGTTACAGCTCTGCATGGGTATTTATTTATACAGAATAAATCCTAATCCTTGCCTAATTTAAGAGCTGGAAGCCTAACTCTCTAGGGAGGATCTGGCAAAATCTTCTGACCAATACATAAATGAATGAATTTTTTAGTTATTTTTGCACTTGCTCTTTAACAAGTTTTCTTCTACGCAGCCCTTGCCTCAAGAACCTTATATTCTTCTAAACAAATTAGAGAACTATGTCCATGTTTTGAAATGTTTTAGAATGGGGCAGCTGAGTGGTGCAGTAGAGTACAAGCCCTGAAGTCAGGAGGATCTGAATTCAAATCTGGCCTCAGACACTTAACACTTCCTGGCTGTGTGACCCTGGGCAAGTCACTTAACCCTAAATGTCTCAGCAAAAGAAAAAAAAAAAAGATACTGGGATAGTGAGCAGGGATATAGGGGAGTAGATTGATGTTCTAGGAACAATGGTGGAATTAGTTTAATTTTGGCTCTCCAGCTGGAACACTGAAATGGAGTTGGCTAAAAAGAATCCACCTATAGTAATAATGTGGTTATTCAGACAGTTAGAAGATTGCCGGACAGCAGGGATGGAGTGAAGGAGAGTGGGGTTCTCCTGAGAAAGCAGGCCGGAGAAGACAATTAACATCTAGAACAGAGTGCCAAGACGGAAGGCCTGGAAGGAAAGAGTCAAAAACTCCAGGGCAAGTTTGGCAATGGCCACTAGGAAGGTCCTAGTTGAGAGAAGAAAGCTCCAGTTAAAATATCCCTGACTTAGAGGAAGTTTTTCAGGATCCCGCAGCAGAGAAAGTGGCTGCTTTCCCCCATCATCCTGTCAGGATGCTGGCCCCTTGGGAGACTATCTGCCCCTTTGGAACATGTTTATAAGAAGTATATGATGTTATGACCAGCCAGTCTCCTTTTCCTAAAAGTTCACTCAAGATCTGAATTAATGAATTGCCCATATTTGTACTGGGTGCTACAAAAAAAAAAAAAAGCTTTCCTTACAATAATAATATAATATAATATAATATAATATAATATAATATAATATAATATAATATAATATAATATAATATAATATAATATAATATAATATAATATAATATAATATAATATAATATAATATAATATAATATAATATAATATAATATAATATAATATAATATAATATAATATAATATAATATGATGTGATATAATATAATATAATATAATATGATATAATATAATATAATATAACATAATATAACATAATATATATAATATAATATATACCGATTGTGACAATCTGTATATAAAGTCTCAATATACCCATTGTAGAGAGAAAAAACTGAGGTTCAGTCCCAATGAAGGTCAGCGTGAAGTAAATGGCAAAGCCAAGGGCCCAAACCCAAGTTTTTTGCCTCTGAGGCAGACTCTGCCATGTCGCTGCCCTCACTCATCAACTTTTCCTGGTTTGGGCACATTTTGTGGGTGTTTCCACCAAGGAAGGATCCTGTGATACCAGATACCGCCTGTCTCCCTGTGATTGTAGCCTGGGGAGTGCCCACCAAGGCAGGCTGTTATCTGTAGTTCTGGGATAGAACATCACCCTGCACTGACTAGGAGACTAGGACTGGGAGCCATGGGCCAGTGGAGAAGAAAGAGTCTATTTGGGAAGACTAGCTGGAGAGCGAGTTGTTGGGCCGGCCTGGCCACGCTCCTGAACAGCAATCACAAAGGGCAAGATTTCGGGTTCCTAGCTCTGAATGGGGCAGCTGAGTGGTGCAGTAGAGTGCAGTAGAAATAATCTTTTATTCCTTCAGTGGATGGAAAAGGGAGGCTTTTTTTCAAGTCCAAGGACTTTTTGGCCCATTACCCTTCAGTCACTGGAGACTGAGAAGGAAGGAAATGGACTTGAACCTGAAGGGGGTAAAGGTTCCAGCCAGGAATCGAATGAGCCCAGTATGACATGCCCTACCACATACATGGAATGCTTTTGATGTTAGCTTTTATCTAATCCAATTAGATTGTTTGCTTACTTCTGAACTGGAGGCTGAGGAAACTGGCCAATAATATGGAGAGCAACTCAAGAGCAAATGGGGACTTGTGAGCGAGATGAAGCTAGGTGAGCCAGATGGAGGCAATGTTGGGAGCGTTATTATACCCACGGCACCCTCATCCCTCATGGTATTCATGGGGACCAACCTGCTACACTGGATTAAACAAACCTGCCTTTCTTTCCCCCTTCTTCCTGGCTGAAAATCTGCCCCGGAATCAGAGCTTGTAGAACAAATAAAGTAGATACTGAGATAAATTCTCAGAGCATGAGCAGCTAGATGAAGGGACCTCGTCCTGTTTACTTCCATTAATTTGTAATCTGGACTCTTTTTTTTTTTTCATAGAAAGAAGGAAAGGCAATATTCTTTTGTTTTCACAGCTGGCTTACTGCTGTTTTATTAGTGTTCTGACTGCAGGAACTTGACAGGTGCTAACCTTTAATCTAAGACAGAAGAGCCATGCTGTAATGGAGGAAGGGAAGGAAAGAAAGAAGGAAGGCAAAAGGGCAGAGAGAAGAAAAGAAGAAAGGCAGGGAGGGAGGAAGGAAAGAAGGAAGAGAGGAAGGAAAGGGAGGAAGGAGGAAAGGAGGAGAGAAGGAATGATAGAGAAGAAAAGAGAAAGAATGTAAGAAAGAAATAAAAGAAAAGGAAAGAAAGAAGGAAAGAAAAGATAGTGGAAAGAAGAGAGCAAAAGGAAGGAATAAAGAAAGAGAAAATCAGAATGATGTGATATCCCTTTTTTATTACATCTTCCCCACTATGAGGAACGAGGTTAAATGAATTCACTCTTGGCTAAGCCCTGCCTGCTCAACTACGCTGCATTTGTACTTTTGCCCCATGGTCCCCCAAATGAAAACCTCCATCTAATTTCTTCTGGGTCTTTAAGAGCAGTCAGGCAGGACCACTGTGCAGTTAACATCTGGAAATTAATTACAGCTGCGAGGGGACTTAATTACAATGCTCTGGATGGTACAAGAGCTGGAGATTAGAGAACAAATAGAGGAGTCAGAGCATCACAGAATGTTAGAACTAAAGGGGGCCTGAGAGATCAACTAAACCAACCCCTTCATTTCACAGATGAGAAAACTGAAACCCGAAGATGCTATGCAATTTCTGCAAGGTCACAGGGAGTGTGTTGACTCCTGGGGTTTGGAACTGACACGTTCGTCACTTCCCTAGAATTGCATTGAAGGTGACGGCTTTTCCTAGTGATGGGGTTTTATCCTTGAGCACCTATTGAACTGGTTGACATTCTTAAAAGAATCCCAGGTAATCACTTAAAAAAAAAACTCTATACAATTTGCACTTGGGAGACGGAGACAAAAAGGAGAGTTTTTCTTTCTGCTACACTTCACTGTCTCCTGATTGTCATATTTTATTAATTTAGATTCTTCAGTTGCCCACTTTTCAATGTCCTTGGTTGGGTGGGGTCAATACTTGAGCTTTCTCAGTGTCAGACTTATAATATGATCATCGGACTGGCCAGAATTTTACAGCTAGAATAACTTTTTTAAAATTTAAAAAATTTTAAAACTTAAATTAAAAAGTTTAAAATTAAAATAATGGCATTATCTTTTGTAAAAGCAAAGAAACAGAAGCATATTGATATTTGTAGATTGGGGAATGGCTAAATATGATTGGTTCAATATTAATAGGATTTAAAAACAATGAATGTGATGAATTCAGAAAAGGAAACAAGTTTCATAATGACTAAAACAATGTAAATGGAAAGAAAACTACCATAAAGGAATCAAAACTAAATGTTGTGAAATTATAATAACCAAGCCTCACTCCAAGAATGCCTTTGATAAAACGTCACCCTTCCTTATTTGTTAGGCCAGGGAATATGGGTATGGAACTTTGCATTTGATCTCAGATTTTTTTCAATGTTTTTGTTAATTTTGCTGAACTGTTTTTCTTTCTTTCTTTTTTTTTATTATAATGGACAACTCTCTGGGAGAAGGAGGGAAGAGATAGGTATATACTGGGAATATAGTTGGTGTAAAAACAAAAGATTTTAATAAAAATAATTTTTATTTAATATTTTCCCCAATTATATGTAAAAATGATTTTGGCATTCTTCCCCTCTCAAATTTTGAATTCCAAACTCTCTCCTTCTCTCCCTACCCCTTTCATTGAGAGGGCAAGCAATTTGACATAGGTTATACATGTATAGTCATGCAAAACACATTTCCAAGGAAGTCATTCTGGGAAAAAAAACACAGAGAAAAAAACCCCAAGAAAAATAAGAAAGTAAGGAAAAAACTGTCTGGAAACATTGTATTGCTGAAAATAGCTAAGTAGATCATCATCCAATATTGCTGTTACTGTGTACAATGTTTTCCTCGTTCTACTCATTTCCCTTTGCATCAGTTCATCTAAGTATTTCCATCCTGTTCCTTATTCTTAAAACACAGTAATATTATGTTTAAATTTATACACATAAAGTATATATACTTTAAAATTATATACAACTTGCTTAACCATTCCTGATTTGTAAATATCTCCTCAATTTGCATTTTTTTTTTTTTGCCACCACTAAGAAAGCTGCAATAAATATTTTTGTACACATAGGGCCTATTCTTTTATTTATTTTTTTAAATCTCTTTGGGACACAGAACCAAGTATTGCTTAGTCAAAAGGTAGTTTTATAGTTCTTTGAGCATAGTTCCAAATTGCTTCCCAGAATGATTGAATCACTATACAACTTGCAAATAGTACATTAGTGTTTTAATTATTCCACATCTCCTCTAACAGTTGTCATTTCCCATTTAGGAATATAAACAGTTTAATCTTTTTGAATCCCTAATGATTTCTCTTTCTTGTTTACCTTTGATGCTTATTTTGCATCTTGCAAAGATTTTGAAAGTCAAATTTTCTATTCCACTCTGGTCTTTTCACCAGGAATGGTTGAAAGCCCTCTATTTTATTGAATATTCAATGAATATTTTCCTTCATCCACAGAAGTTTTGCTGACTAGGTGATTCTTGATTGTAATCCTAGCTCTTTTGCTTTCTGGAATATAATATTCCAAGTCCTCCAATCTTTTGACAAAGAAGTAGCTAAATCTTGTGTTATTTTGACTATGTTTCTTGATATTTGAATGTTTTCTTTTTGGGTGTTTGCAGTATTTTCTTCTTGATCTGGGGAAGTCTAGAATTAGGCTATAATATTTGTGAGAGTTAATCATTTTAAGATCTCTCTTAGGAGATGATTGGTAGATTCTTTCAAATTCTATTTTACCTCTGATTCCAAAATATTAGGGCAGCTTTTCTCAGTATTTTCTTGAAAGATGGTATCTAGCTTCTTGTTTTGATAATGACTTTCAGATAGTCCAATAATTCTTAAATGAACTATTTTCTAGGTCAGCTCTTTCCCCAATGAGATATTTCACATTTTCTTCTGTTTTTTAACTCGTTCTTTTGATTTTGTTTGTTTCTTGATTTCTCATAAAGTTGCTCAATTCTAACTTTTAAGGAGTTATTTTCTTCAGGTAGTCTTTATACCTCCTTTTATATATGGCCAATTCTACTTTTTAAGTTCTTTTCAGTAAATTAAAAATTTTTTTTTTCATTTGACCAATTCTGCTTTTGAAGGCATTTTTGTGCCTCTTGCAATTTGGCCTATGCTGGTTTTTTAAAGTGTTATTTTCTTTGGTAATTTTTTGGGGGGGACTCCTTTACCAAGCTGTTGATTAATTTTTTATGATTTTCTTGCATCACTATCATTTCTTTTCCAAATTTTTATTTTTACTTGATTTTCAAAATCTTTTTTGAGTTCTTCCATGTCCTTTTCTTTTGAGGCTTTGAATGCAGACATTTTGACTTTGTTTTCTTTTATGAGTATATGTTTAGATTTATCTTGCCACCATAATAACTTTCTATAGTCAGAATTTTTTTCTGTTGTTTACTCATTTTCCAAGCTATTTTTTGACTTTTAACTCTATGCTAATATGGGCCAAGAGGAAGTGGCATTGTTCCAAGTTTCAAATTCTTTTGTGCAACTGTTTTCAGAAGTAATTCTGGAGACCTGTAAGTTTTTGGTTCTTCAAAACTGGTATAGTCTAGGGATGTTTGCTACCCTCCTGTAGGTCTGTGCACTGTTTTCAATCCTAGAACTTTGACCTGAGTTTCTGTTCCCCCATGGCCACAACTTCTAGTATGCTGGTGCTCCTCCTCCTCCATTGGGACTAAGACCCAGGACTGTGACCTCAATCCAGGTATAGGCAATGGCACAGTCTTGTCCCTGTTGCCAGCAAAATGATCCCTGTAAATCAGTGCCTCTGACCCAGTGCCTGATCCTATTATCATCTATGATCTGAGAAGTCTGGAAATCATTATTGCTGCCACTGACTCAGTCATTTTCATGCCTACTCCTGGTTTGCCGGGTCCCAGTGTGCACTGGCTCAACCTGCACTATTATTCTCTTACCATTTTGTCCTGCTGTCCTTCTAAATTGGCTTGGGTTGGAAAATTGTTTCACTCAGTCTTTTTTGTGGGTTCTGCTGCTCTAAAATCTATTTAGAGGTATTATTTGAAAGTATTTGGAGGGGTTTGGGGGCGAATTCAGGGGAGTCCCTGATTTTACTCTGCCACTGTGGCCTAAAATTAATTTTTTAAATGACCTTTATCTGTATCTTCAAATTGTCTCTTAGTGGGAGGAATGATTCAACTTGGACTTGGTCACAGAAATACCTTTTTCTAGATTTGCTCCTAGGTTTCTACACAGGAGATTTCATTATGGAAGGCTACCTAGAGCTCAATTGTAGAAAATGGGCTAGTTAAAGTCTTATTGTTAAAAGGGAGAGAGGGAAAAGGAGAGGAAAAAGGAGAGGAAGAGAGAGAAAGAGAGAGGAAAAAAGAGAGGAAGAGAGAGAGAGAGAGAGAGATAGATAGAGAGAGAGAGACAGAGAGAGAGAGAATGAATATTTATTTCCTGTGCTAAAAAGTCGATAAAATTCACAGAATTTTCAAGTTGTGAGAGACCATAGTGATTGTTTAGTTCAACCCATAAATGAACAAGATAAAAACCAAATATGATTCTTGCCTTTTAGGGACTTGCACTTGCCTGGTACACATTGCCTCCGGCATCTCTCTCAGAATGCCTTTTTGCTGTAGCTAGGCTGACTCTCCTCCCCCATGGTTGGCATTTGGTGACCCTTTATCTATAGGAGTTGCTTTCTCAGGGAATGGGGGTAAGGGTTTTGCTGGAAGCAGGACTGGTGGTCTGGTGGATGTTGCCCCTCAGGATTCTTGTGCCGATCGGCCTCTCAATGGAAGTTGGTCAGCAGTTGTGACAGATGATGATGATGAAGGCGGATCCCTCCTCCGTGATGATTTCTCCCTTCAGTGATGGCTGCAGGAGATGGGTAAGAAGTAAGTCTGGTGGTTTGGGGGTTATTGTTATTTCCAAGACTCACGAATAAGGGGATAGCATGATTAGATGTCTGCTTTAAGAACATCAGTTAAGCAGAAAATGGGTTGCAAAGAAGGGAAACTGGAGACAGAGAAACCAATCAGAAGACTGTTGTGATAGTCATCAAGAAAAAAGAAAAAGGAGACAACAAGAAAGGAGAGCAAGGAGTTGACAGATGGATAAGAGGAGCTGATGTGAAGTCCTACATGGTTTTCTCCTTGTATATATTATTAGAGCCCATTGTGAGTGTCCTTGCATGGTTTCAGACCAAATGAGATCTTGGAAGGCATCTTAAAACTATATATAAATTCTAGCTATTATTATTTTCTTCTCCTAGAACTCAGAAGTAGTCCTGGCTGCCTGTTATCTTTTACAATTTCTATTTGGTAAATAATTGTGTAGATTGGGTTCATTTGTACATTGGGATATAAGTTCATTTGAAGAATTGTTAAAAGCATCTTTGGGTCACCTCGAGCAGCAGATTTCTTCCCGTTTCCACACGGCTTTCATTTCTTCTCCTCCGTCTCCATTCTGAGAGCTTTTTGTCTCCATGGAGTTTGGGGATCATGAGTTAGGGTAACATCTATCAGACACCATTTCCTTACATTTTTATGTGTAGGCAATTATGGGAAGTAGCTTTAGCTGGGAAAATGCACTGATTCTAATGTAGTTTATTTGTTGATTTATCAAGCCCATTTCACAGTTCCGATTAGTAATGCTGGGATTTGTCATCTGTTCATTTCTGAAGAAGAGTGAGCCTCTGGTCAATATTTCTGATCAGATGATCATGTCTTTTTAGGTGTTTACATATTTGTAGACTACAATGACGTGGTTTTTTTTTGTTTTTTTTTTTTTTGTTTTTACCATTTCCTTGAAAAGTCTGCATTAATAACCAAATACACTAGCTTTAGGAATGTGTCATGTCTGCAGTTTCTTTTTTACTTTATTTTTGGAGGCAATCAGGTTAAGTGACACAGCTAGTAAGTGTCAAGGCCAAATTTGAATTCAGATCCCACACTCTATCTGCTGTACCCTTGACCTGCCTCGTATCAGCAGTTTCTGGAAACAAAGGCCCAATTCTTTGCAGTGATTGTGAAATCCTGCATTTTTGTAGACAGACAAATCCTCCGGACTGAGTTATTTTTCCCTTGATATTTTTTGACATACGACTGGTTGAGTCCATGTGGGTGTCGCCTATGGCAGCTCACCTTTTGGTTCCAATCCTGGACCTTTTCCATTTCCCTGATGCTCTCTGCTGATGAACAGCTGCTAGTTACACCCAATAACTCCAGGATCCTCTCTTCCTGTTGTTCTGTGGAGTGCCGTCTGTTTGTTTAGAGATTATTACAGGTAATGTGTAACCTCCTTGCCACAAAGCTCGAGAATATTTAACACTTCTCTTCCTCCTTTTGATGAGAAAGTGTTCATCTTTTTCATCTTTATATCTCCATTCTATATCAGCTACTTTAGATCTCTAGTAGGGATGACACTTCTTTTGTTTGGGTCCTTTCTGACCCCAAATTAATAAAGTTGTTGTCTCCTTTACCATTCTGTTCTGAAAGTCCACATTCAGACGGGCATTGAGAAGGTATTAATTATTTCTCTGAAAGCTGTCTCCTCTCTTCCATCCTCCTCCATCCCCCTTTCCTTTTCTCTTTCTCTTTCTTCTTCCACACAAGTCCCCTTATCTACCATTCATACCTTCACTGCCCCTGTGCTGGTCTTAATCCCCTCTCATCTGATTATTTCAATGGCTCCCTAAGTAGCCTCCCTGCCTCCGATTTCTCCCCACTTGAACACAGCCTCCCCTCAGCTACCAAAGAGATCTTCCTAAAACACAGGTCTTACCATGTCATACCAGCCCCTACTCAATAAACTCCAGGGACTCCCCATTATTTCTGCAAAGTCCTCTGATTTTTAAAGGTCTGGTTCCTTCCTGTCCTTTCAGACTTCCTTCACTTGATTCCTTTCCCATGATCCAGTGGAACGGATCATTTTGCACTTCTTGTAATGGCGCTCCATCTCCTATCCTTTATCTGTTGGCTTCTCTGAGCTTCTTTGAGATAAAGCTCAAGGCTACCTTCCAAGAGGGGCTTTTTTCCTGTCCTCCTTCCCCTCTCCCACACCCTACTCTCTACTGCCTTACCCTATGGGATTACCTTCTGACTTCTCTGCCTGAATCTTGTATTTACATCTTATCCCCCTATCAGAATATAAGTCCTTTGAGAGAAGATACTGATTTGGTCTTTCTTAGCAGAGCACCAGGCTTGTGGTAATCATTTGTTAAATTCTCCCTGCCTGACTTCTTCTTCTCTTCCTCCTCCTTCCCCCCTTTCCTTCTTCCAAGGCCAGACAAGAGAGTATGGAAGCAGGGGACAGAGCCAGGTCAGATTGCCTGAACTCATGAAAGGGATGGCCAAGCACTTGGTTCTTAAGTTGCAAAGAGTTGGTGACTTCAGCAAAGCTAATGCCTCATGGCCTGGCTCTATCCAGACCGCTGCCCGGAGAAAGGATGGCCCCATAAGGCAGTGGAGACACATTCACAAGATCTGAAGCCAAATACTACATTCTTGGCTCTTGCATAAAATGACCTGGAACAGGTGGCTCGTCAATCTATAGCCCTTCCTGGTTCTCTTGGCCATGTGGCCCTTCAGGACTTTGCCTTTGTGGTTTCCAACTCTGTGTAAAATTTCCTGATGGTATTAGAGCCTTGAGCATCCTGGATCTTGATTTTGCACACCACAGTCAAATAGGTTTGCAAATGGAAAATTGAAAGCCACTGTTAATGAAAATCCCCTCAGAAAATGGAGTAGCTATACTAATAAAGATAATGACAGAATCCAGCCAAGCCTGGAAATTAAAAAAAAAAAACACACAAAAAAACAACTGAGTAAATTCTAAGCAGTTTGCCCAGAAAAGAGGATGCTGGGTCATTGACCTCATCCTCAAAGTTCTGGTCCGAGCAGCCCTATCTCAGGTGACTTGGCCAGGGCAGCCTCTCCACAATGCATCTGACTCCTGCCAACGAGGCACAGCAGGACAAAGTCCGAGAGGGTTCAGCTATTTTCCACGGGCCTCAGAAATCACGGCTTGCCATCTGCTTGTGAAATAAAGAGATACATTTAGGTTTCTGCCTCCAATTGGACACATGGGGAGCGGCACACATCAACCAGTCTGCATCGAAATGAGAATTCATGCTCGGTACAGAGAGACCCACTGAGACTTCTCCCCTCAAAGGGATCAGAAAGTCAAAGAGACTTGCAAAGTTTGCCACCCTGATTTTGTCAGGAACTTTCCCGAGAACTTTTCTAAGTCTCAGAATGGCTTCTTTTCAGAGGTTTATGCTTCCATTATCTCATTCCATCTTCATGTCAGACCCCCTACTTAACCCCAATCTTCTCCCAGGGATATGACATGGCCATCAATCAGGGAACACTGTGATTTGAGAAGATTCAAAATGGTAGGGGCAGAAGAATAACAAAAACCACATGGGGGGCTAGTAATCAGGACGCTTCCTATCAGGGATGCTGACATTAGTGTGAAAATTAACCCCTGTGGCTCCGACTCCTGCAGCTGTGGGCCTCCTGGCAACTCAGAACAACTCAGAAACTTCTGAGTTTGGGACAGTTTTATTTTCAGTTCAGTGTGGGGACCATGACAGCTCAGGGGACACCCCCAAATCACTGGGTTCTGAGTCTTGGCAGGGGACTCTAGAACAAGGAACATCTACAGGTATCCCGCCCTTCTGGGCTGTATCCATGATCTATCCATCACGAAGTCACCCCAAGATACAGCTGTCGGGGTGAGAGCAGCAAAGGCTTGTTAAGTGAAAAAATAAAGTGTTTCATGGGTTTCCAAGTTCAAAAGAAAAAAACCTTAAGCAAATAACACAATAAACTGGCCTTAAGAGCAAGCTTCTGGGTAACCAGGCACCAGACAAACATTTATTTGCCTTTCATTTGTTTCCAAGTTTGATTAACTTTCCTTTGAAAAATCATGAGTCCAGCCCCAATGGTGGCGGCTCAGAAATCCCAGGACAAATCTGAGATTCTTTCCACTGTATTGTTTGAGACTCATGATCCTACTCCAATCCACCTACTGACAAAACACTTGGAACACAGTAGGTGTTTACTGAATGCTTGTTGCTCATTGTCTGTTTTTACTAAATAGCTGTCTGCCTACTATGTGCCAGGGACTGGTTCCTTTGTCAGCATATACTCCCCCTCCTCCACTATGCTCAACTGGCTTTTTTGATTCAAACATAAAATGTTTCAGATGAAATAATATGCATAAAGTGCTTAGCCCTTTACCTGGCACATAGTAGTCACTTAATGTTTGCTCCCTTTCACTACCAGAGATGTGAGATTTCAACCTAGTTTCTCTAACTCTAGAGAAGAAAATCTTTTCTTTGTACGATGCAAAGAAATTCTGTACAAATGAGCCTGGCAGTTTGATTGGATAAGTTCCAAAATAAATGAGATTCAAAAAGTGGTAAATATTTTAATTACAAAGAACCCGACACTGTCCACTGAATTCTTAACTTGGGTCCAGTTCCTTGTCCTTGGTGCGGCTTACCTGCAAAACGAAGCATTGGGAGGGGGATCTCCGAGCACCTTGCAGTTCCAACAATGGTTGACAACAAACTTAGACTCTTCTCCTGATGGGGAGAGCTCCCCCCCCCCATATATCTACCACATCCTCAGGTGCGAAACATCCCAGCGGCTTGAAAGTAAATGTTCTTTTGGAAATCTGAACCAAACTGAAAATAATCTCGCAATGATTCACACTTGGCTTGTCTTGCTTCTCAGGTACCAGTTTCCCCAGATGGTACAAGATAAATTAGTTTCCTTCCAAGTGAAATAAAACAGAGAAACCAGAGACAGAAAATACTAATCCTTTGACTCATGTCCCATCTCCTCCATGAAGTCTTTCCTGAATTATTGGGTTGACCGTGGCCTCCTCCTCCTCCTCCATTCTGGAATCAGTGCCATAGCTAGGTGTTCTAGGACCTGGGCCCAGCTTCCAAGAAAAGAGGGTGGGGCAAGTAACCTGAAATGAATATTCACCCCAGTGTTTCAAGATACATTCAACTGAGGTAGGGGGAGAGACCCAAGGACCAAGGCCTAGAAGAGAGACCCAGGACCCTACAAGGCCATAGCTGGAAAGTCCACAGCTTGCCAGACTGGGGAAGGATGCTGGAGTGGGGCCAGATCTGGGGGGAGTTTGCCAAGGCTATTGCTGCCTGGAATGTGGTGGAGGGAAGGAGGAAGGACCACCTGGTAATTTTGAGGTGAAGGGGAATGTTGGGAGGGAAAGAGGAACTTGCCAAAAAAAAAAAAAAAGATAAAGAAAAAAACAACCCAGAAAGAAGGAAAGTCAATGAAGCATTAAAAATATACAGAAAATTTCTAAGATCTTTCCAGCTCCCAATTTTAACTAAAGATTCTTACTAACTCAGTTGTAGGCTCCATTTCATACTATGCTTTTTTTTAATACTCTGCTTTTATTTTAGGTATGTAATACATATGATTTTTCTAAACTTTCCTCTCTGTTTCCGTTTTCTTTCATTCTTTAATGGGAGTGGAGAGGGAGATCCTTGGCAGAGCGATGCCAAAAAAAGAGGGCCATTGTGACTTTTAAAATGAAAAAATAGAAAAGAAGTTCAGAAAGAAAAACAAAGCAATCTTACTGAATAAGTATTTTTAGATGGACTGAATTGCAACAGTGGTCATGTCTCACGTTATCTCATAAATAAAATCAAAATGAACAGACTGAAACTTGCCCATTCCTTTCATTTTCCCCCTCAAGGATCTATGTTTTACTAAGTATGAATTTCCAAGAGATCAAAGAAAGAGATGAAGAATCCATGTGTTTTTGCCTTTTGCTGTACTTTCAATGCTTAGTCCAGTGCCTGGCACATTGTAGACACTTTAAAATACTTGGAAGGGAGCTGGGCGTTGCCGTGGTTAAAGCACTAGGTTTGGAATCAGGAGGACTCATCTTCATGAGTTCAAACTTGACCTCAGACACTCACTCTGACCCCGGACAAGTCACTTAGCTCTGCCTCAGTTTCCCCATCTGTAAAATGAGCTGGAGAAGGAAATGGCAAACCACTTCAGTGTCTTTGCCAGATGCTGTCTCAGAGAGTTGGACATGAATGAAATGAAATGACTGATAACCAATAAATGCTTGCTGATTTGCTTTTCCCACAGCAACGATTTCTGATTGATTGACTTGTTTGTTTGTTTGATTGATTCCCATGCCTTAATTTGCTCATCTGTAAAATGAGGTTATTTGATTAATGATCAAATTAACGGGAGATGCCTCCCAACATTAAGTTTATGAGCATAATTGGAGGGGTGCTGCAAAGACAAAGAGAGATGGGTGACGGAGAAGCTGCTGGCCCTGAGCGCAGGTTCAGCAGGTCAAGATGGCCCTGAGCCTTTTCCTGGGAGCACCTCCAGGGGACAGAAGTAGCTGAAGTCAGATGCTCAGCTTTCTAAGTAAAAAGAGGCTGTAAGAGCAGAGTGGGGTGCTTCCTCGTCATGGGGGAAGAATGGGGGCCAGGTTGGGGAGGACACTGGGCAGCCCGAGAGGCAGAAGGATACAAATGGAGCCTCTTGCTCTGTACTGAACAAAGTCATATTCCAATGTGTATGAGTGGCAAAGTGGGGCAGGATGGGAGTGCAAATTCAGATAAAGGGAGAGCATCATTTCTAAGCAGGCAATCTTTGTGAATGATAGAGAGTAAGGAGGGGGTTCATGGGTGGGACCATAGAGGCCATCTTGCTCAATCCCCTCATTTTATTAATGGGGAAAATAAGAGTTAGAAAAGCAAGATGACTCACTCAGTGTCACCCATATGGCAGTGGTAATATTTGAATTTGGGACCTCGGGCTCCAAAGCTTTTGTCCCATGTCTCCTTGTGCTGTTGAAGCTCCACTGCCAACAGGCTCCCTCTCTTTCTGTTTCAAAGTCTATGAAGGAAAAGGAGAAATAGTTCCTAGAGTTTCTGTGTTCATCCTCTTCCAGGAGGGGGCCCGAGGGGGGAGCCTAGTGTTCTTGGCGGGGAACTAGTTGGGGAATGGGCTTTGTATCCTTGGTTTAATCACAATTTTCTAATTAGAACTGGGAAGCACATTCTAGGGGAAGCTAATAGATAAATTAGTGCAGTTAATTGGTCTTTATTAAGTTTGAAGATAAATTTCGATTGTCACTAAGGACCCTGCTTGAAAACACTTCAGACAGAATTTTCAACCCATGGGGAAAATGAAGATAATTTTGTTATTGTTATTAATATGATACTTTTTTTTGGAGGGTCTAAATTTTTGATTTCACTAGTTTGGAGAATTCCCAATGAGGAAACTCTTTCTTCCAAAAGTCCTAGATGTTTGCTAGAGCAACGAGAGGGTAAGGGACTTTCTTGGGGTCACAGAGCAGGTAGATGTTGAAGGCAGGATTATATCTCAAATCTTCCCAGTTGGAGAGGACTGGTTCAAATCCTGTTTCTGTGCGATTTCTAAAATTCTAACTTACAGTTTTTTGATCTCCAATCATCCTATATCTCTATCTGGCCACTGGACCCAGAGGGCTCTGGAGAGGAACGCGGGGCAGGTGACCTTGCGGAGCTTCCCTCTCTTCAATCCAATTCACAGTCACCTCCCTGATGTAGTGGTCCTCCTGGAGAACGAAGGACAAACATCATTGACCACAACAACAGTTTGTTGGTATTGGGGAGAACGGTGGGCTTGGAATCCGCAAGATGTGAGTTCAAAAGTGCCTCAGGTACTGCAAGACCATGGGCCAGTCACTTAATTTCTCTCAGCCTCAGTTTCCTCCTCTGTAAAATGAAGATGAGAGCACCTATTACAGAAGGTTGTTGCCAAAATCAAATGAGTTAATGAACGTAAGACATGGTTTAATCATTAGCCATTGTAAATAATAGCACTAATAATAAACACAATTATTAATAAGAATAGGTCTATAATGGTGGAGAGAGTTTTTATACCTGGAATTCTCAGCACAAATAAAAATGCTATTTCTTTTTTTTCAATTAATTTTATAATTATAATTTTTTTGATAGTACATATGCATGGATAATTTTTTTTACAACATTATCCCTTGTATTCACTTTTCCAAATAAAAAATATAATTTCTGAAGTCCTTAAAGAAGTTCTTTTTTTTAAATAACTTTTTTTTTTGACAGTACATATGCATGGGCAATTTTTTTACAACATTGTCCCTTGCACTCACTTCTGTTTCGATTTTTCCCTTCCCTCCCTCCATGTTAAACATGTTAAATATGTTATAGTATATCCTAGATACAATCTATGTGCGCAGGACCAAACAGTTCTCTTGTTGCACAGGAAGAGTTGGATTCAGAAGTAAAAATAACCTGGGAAGAAAAACTAAAAAATAGCAGAAGTTGTCACGTGACTTAAATGTTTGTTGAGTTGATTTGAATTATAAAGGCCACTCTGGATAAGTTATTTACTGCCTTTACTTTAACCCTTTGGGGGCCTCAGTTTACTCAGCTCGTTGGCCCGGATAGCCACTGGGGCCCCTTCCAGATACAGATATGGGAGCTAAGAGCTAACAGGAATTAAATGACACAAAGGGTTTGGGTGTCTATGGGAACTTTCTGACCTCTGACTCATTGACACACCCAGAAAACCAGTCTTGGGATTACTGCCAACTACCCTCACTCTGAGACGGTCACAAGCCGGAGGAAGACTTGTGGATCTCAAAGAAACCAGCAGGGATCTCTTTGGGATGTGGAGATGTTGACTGTGGGAGTTGGGTCTCAGAAAGGAATAAATTGGGGAAATGTGCAATTATCCTCCCAAAAATGTAAGCTCCCTGAGGGCAGGGACCAGTATTTTTTATTTTTGTACCCCCAGCTCCTGGAACACAAAAAGGGCTTGATAAATGCTCCTTGGATTGCATTGAATTGATAGAGCAGGGGAAAAGTTATTACCATGACGCCAACTTGATGGCTACATAGCACTTTAATGTTTACAGAGCACTTTATAAATATTTGATTTTGCCTCCTAACAACCTTGGGCGGTAAGATCTAGGACCATTTCCAGGCAGAGAGAGGTTAGGTCAGTTGCTCAGGGTGCTACAACCAGCCAAGGCCTGAGGCACGATTTGCATTCATGTGCTGTCAGTAAATAGTGACAAGCTCCCAGCTGGTGGATCCCCCCAGATTCCTCTATTTACTGATCTCCTTTACATTGTTTCTCTCTCACTTCTCCCCAGGTTCCAACAGGTGGTGCTGCTTGCCTTTTTAAATTAAATTTAATTTATTTATTGCTGAGGCAATTAGGTTAAGTGACTTACCCAGGGTCACACAGCCAGGAAGCATTAATTATCTGAGCTCACATTCAAACTCAGGTCCTTCTGACTTAAGGGCTCTACTCACTGAGCCACCTAGCTGCTCCTGCTGCTTTTCCTTTTGCTGGAGCAAACCCTGCCTTTGCAGTTTGCAATTCCAAGTAATTTAATTCAATTTAGCAGTTATTGATTAATGGGAAAATGAGGGCTTGTGAACAGTAGAATAGGAATCCAGTCTAATAAATCCTTCCTAAGTGCATTGAATGAGGGGCTATGGATGCAAAGATTTTTTTGGGGGGAAAATACCCCCAAACAGTCCCTCTCTTTAAGAAGCTTACACTCTAGTGAGAGGAGAGTACTTCAGGTCTTCCCAGACAGTCAGCAGAGAAAGCCTCGCTCCATATTCAGCTCCACCAGTTCCAATCCCAAAAGTCTCCACTTGGAAGCCTCTCCCTGCTCTGTGGTTTATGCTGATGGCATAAATATTCTCTAAGGAATCAATGGACATGATAGCATATCCCAACTGCTCTAGTTCAAGGCTAATGCTTCCAAAGAGCAGCATCTTCCACTTTGGCTCATAATAGGGGTAAGCACAATAAGCATTTATTAAATACCTATTGTGTGCTAGGCATGGTACTGAATGCTGGACATACAAAGCAACAACCATATATACATACACCCAACCATGAGGGAGGGAGCCTGATCTGGCAGATCAAAGGGTACCCCTGAACACTCCCATTTCCTGTTTTTTTCCTAATATTTTGATCTGATGGAATTAATTCTAACTGGTCACAAGAAAGCTATTCAGAAAGAAAATGAGGGCTTGTGAACAACAGAATGGGAACCCCAAAGGAGAAAATGGAACTCTCTTCTTTTTTGAGAGAATTGGGGGGGGCAGGTATGAAACTCTATACATGTTGGCCAACCTGCTCGATTTGTTGATTCATTTTCCTGAACCTTTTCTTTTGTCTCTTTTAAATTCTTTATTATGAAGGATGACTGCCCGAGAAAGAGAGATTTATAGAAATGAAGATTATATAAAAACAAAAGATCTTTAAAAATAGATTTAAAGAATAGGAATCCAAGCAGATTCTAAGAACCTGAATATAACTTTTTGCACTACATTTGTCATAATTATTTGTACACTTGCCTATCCTCCATTATTCCATAGACTCCTTGAGAGGAGGCTTACAGGAAACAGTGTAGTTGGTATAGTAGATCCAGTCATGCCCTAGAGATAGAGAATCTGAGTTCCAATTCCAACGCTGATGCTTTTCCTACTATTGGCCAAATTATTAAGTTTTCTAGACCTCAGTTTCCTTGGCTGTAAAAGAAGGGGGTTGGACCGCACAACCTCCTTCTTATACTTAGATTTATGATCTGATTATGATCTGATTCCAAATTGAGGACCAGGAGCCTCTGAGGTTGCTTACATCTCTATAATGCCTCCTTCTAGGATTATCTTCATTTAAACTATCCATCTATCTACCTTTCTATCAATGTTTTTCTTTCTTTTTCTTTCTTTCTTTCTTTCTTTCTTTCTTTCTTTCTTTCTTTCTTTCTTTCTTTCTTTCTTTCTTTCTTTCTTTCTTTCTTTCTTTCTTTCTTTCTTTCTTTCTTTCTTTCTTTCTTTCTTTCTTTTTCTTCCTTCCTTCCTTCCTTCCTTCCTTCCTTCCTTCCTTCCTTCCTTCCTTCCTTCCTTCCTTCCTTCCTTCCTTCCTTCCTTCCTTCCTTCCTTCCTTCCTTCCTTTCCTTCCTTTCTTTCTTTCTTTCTTTCTTTCTTTCTTTCTTTCTTTCTTTCTTTCTTTCTTTCTTTCTTTCTTTCTTTCTTTCTTTCTTTCTTTCTTTCTTTCTTTCTTTCTTTCTTTCTTTCTTTCTTTCTTTCTTTCTTTCTTCCTTCCTTCCTTCCTTCCTTCCTTCCTTCCTTCCTTCCTTCCTTCCTTCCTTCCTTCCTTCCTCCCTTTCTTTCTTTCTTTCCTTCTTCTTTCTTTCTTTCTTTCTTTCTTTCTTTCTTTCTTTCTTTCTTTCTTTCTTTCTTTCTTTCTTTCTTTCTTTCTTTCTTTCTTTCTTTCTTTCTTTCTTTCTTTCATTTTCTTTCTGTCTATCTACTTACCTATCTCAATCTATCTCTATTTGTATCAGGTAAAATGATTTGCATGTTATCTTCCTCCCTTGAATGTGGGCTCTTTGAGGCCAGAGAATGAATTTTGGCTTTTTTTAAATAATAATTTTTACTTTGCAAAATACATGCAAGAATAGTTTTCAACATTCACCTTTACAAAAACTTGTGTTCCAAATTTTTCTCCCTCCTTCATTCCTTTCTGCTCCCTTAGAGAACAAATAATCCAATAAAGGTTAAACATGAGCAATTTTTCTATCCATATTTCCACATTTATCATACTGCACAAGAAAAATCAGATCAAAAAGGAGAAAAAAATAAGAAAAAAGCAAGCAAGCAAACAACAACCAAAACAAAAAAGGTGAAAATAACTATGCTGTGATCCACATTCAGTCCCCACCGTCCTGCCTCTGGATGCAGTGGCTCTTTCCATCACAAGTCTATTGGAACTGTTAGCCTTTTTGTGTGTGCCCATTATTTGGCAGTATATCTAACACAGAATAAATATTTAATACACTTTTGTTGACTGATTGAATGATTGACGATGATCTATGACTGTATTTGTCTTTGTATTTCTAGGGCTTAAAAGAGTGCCTGGGACACAGTAAGCACTTAATGAATGATTATTGAATTGATTTGAAATTATATATTGCTTTCCAGTTCATAGAGCACTTGCCTTATAACATTCCCATGAGGAAAATAATTCAAATGTTATTATCTATTTTACAGATTAGGAAACTGAGGCAGAGAATTCAGTCTCCCACTCCTATTCATCTATCTGGACGGTGGTTTCCTGGCTCCCAGGTCAGGCTTCTTTCTGCTGGCCCATAGCTTTCTCTAGATTCTTTTCTGTGAGATGAAATACAATGTAGAGTGCAGAACTTTTGTCTGGCTCAGCTATTTCTCAGTGATCAGATCTTTATCGCCATCACTCATTCCCCTTGTCCCAGGCAAAGGGCTCAGTGATGGATTCCCTCTATAACATGGCAACTCGACCATTTGCCTTCTTCCCTGGCAGTTCCTGTGCTGTTCTACCTGGCCCCATAAAGCTTAAAACATGGACAACAGGTTTTTGAAAAGATGCTCTCTCATATATACTGACTTGGCTTTAGAATTATTGGAAATAGTTGCAGCCAAATCACATTTCTGTCCTTGGCTGACACGCACCAAACAAATACTGGATGGGGGCCATCTCCTTCGTAATGTAGGACTTCATTTGGATGGCTCTATCCGTTACTGGGATTGTCACAACCTGTACCTACAAAGACTGTTGGCCTTGAAGACCTGTTCTGCTCTGGTACTAGTCAGCTCCTCAGCTTGGGACCCAGGTATGTTGATTTTTGACCCAGGCCAGTCATTTCACTGTACAGGGGACTCAGCAGGAACTTGGAGGGTTTCCCTGGAGTCCTTAAGGAGTTAAGTGATTGTCCTGGATCGCATGGTATCAGCACCAAGGCCAGCTCCCAAGCCAGCAGACCAACTGCCTCTCTTAAGGGTGATGTAGTGGGTAGAGTGTAATAATGGATCGAGGGCTATCTTTGAAGTTAAAAACAACTGGGTTCAAAACCAGTCTTAGATATTTTTTACTTGTAAAAATTACCATTTTACTTGTGTAGTGTCAGTTTCATCATCTGTCAAATGACAGGGTTGAACGCAATGGCTTCTAAGGTCTCAATCTTAAAATCTACGATCTTCTGATCTTAAATTTTTAAAATATCTTCTCTAAACCTCCTAGTTTAGTATCTTATCTCTAAGACTGAAAGGATGTATCTCATCCAACACTCTCACTTTATAGATGAGGAAACTGAGGCCCCCAAAGTTTAATGGGTTCACCTAAGATCCCATCAGTATTAAACATCAGAAGTAGTTTAAAAAGGTGCAGCTTCTCTGATTCCAGAAAAGATGCTTTTCCCACTTGTATCTTGCAGCCTCAATTTCCTTGCCTGTGCAATGGGGAAACCCCAAATTCCCTGCCTCAAAAATGTAATGTATGTAATGCAATCTGTAAAACTTAGCATACTATTGACTTGTAAGTTATTATCATTACCTTTGCTGTTACAGCAGGTAGAAGTGTACCCAGATGGGGGAAAATATTCTTTGAGAACGCCTTTGAATTTAGCAAACCTTATGCAGAGCATTGGGAAGACAAAAGACCAAAAGAAAATAGTTTCTGCCCTCAAGGAGCTTATCTTCCACAACAAAGAATGTGAAATGTATATAGAGAAGCATAATACAAAATAATTCGAGGATGAAGTAAGTTTTATTTCTTTTTTTTATTGACAGAACATATGCATGGGTAATTTTTGAACACTGACCTCTGCAATCACTCCAACTTTTCCCCTCCTTCCCTCCACCCCCTCCCCTAGATGATAGGCAGTCTTATATATGTTAAACATCTTAAAATATATGTTAAATACAATACATGTGTACATACTTATGCAGTTCTCTTGTTGCATAAGAAAAATCGGATTTAGAAAGATAAAAATAACCAAGAAGAAAAACAAAAATGCAAGCAGTCCACACTCATTTCCCAGTGTTCTTTCGCTGGGTGTAGCTGGTTCTGTTCATAACTGATCAATTGGAACTGATTTGGATCTTCTCTTTGTCAAAAAGAGCCCCGTCCATAAGAATTGATCATCCTATAGTATTGTTGTTGAAGTGTACAATGATCTCCTGGTCCTGCTCATTTCACTCAGCAGCAGTTCATGTCAGTTTCTCCAAGCCTCTCTGTATTCGTCCTGCTGGTCATTTCTTACAGAACAATAATATTCCAAAACATTCATATACTAATTTACTTAGCCATTCTCCAACTGATGGGCATGATGTAAGTCAGAAATAAATGTTAGGAAGATAAAAGAGTTTGTATGTGGTGGGTAAGGAACTTCTCAGAGACAAGAAAAGTAACTTAGTCATCATATTCTTCACGACTCTTAGAATAGTGAATAATCAATGCCAACTTATTGAATATTGGAGAAGTTAGGACTTAGATGCCCTAATACCTCAGAAAGGTTCAGAAGGGGTAAGATTTGGAGGATAATGTTGATACTATCATGATGAATTTAACACACACACACACACACACACACACACACACATATATATATATATATAAACTAGATACAATAGAGATGTGTAATTCTATACATAATTGTTTTGTCCTTTGTTTATGATGATTGCCTAGTTTGTGATAAAAATTTATAAAAATAAAATAACATGAAATGTGTCTCCTAGCACCGAGTATTTTTCCTTTGCTGTACAGCCTTGACTGAATTATTTAATTTCTCTAGGCCATAGTTTCATCATCTGTAAAATGAGGGAATCAGATTAAATGACCTCTAAGGTTCCTTCCAACTCTAAAATTTATGATCTTCTGACTTTATCAAAGACCTAGCACAAAGCAGCCTTGTTTTCCCCATGCTCCTAATGCTAACGGTGACCCTATCTTGTTAACCATAAATCAGAATATATGGTCTGACAAAGAATATTACTCTCACAAAGCCATGGTCAAAGGACATTCTTTTTTTTTTTGAAATCAGAACTGTCCTATAAAATCCTGGCTGCCTGGTCACTGCCATTGATTCTGTAGAAGCCCATTTCTTTAGCATCAAAATACTCTAAGTGACGTAGGCAAAGCATGGAAGACCATTTGTCCCACAAACTGATATGGCAGGTGACCCACAGGGCACTGGAAAGATGCATGGTGAGTAGAAATAGGTTGTAGCATCTTGCCAATAATGAAAGGTATAGAAGTTTAAATTTTATCAAGGATACGTGTATCCACAAACAAAGGTGGGTTGATCGGCGAGAAAGAATGGACAGCATTAGCTCTCTAGTAGGATTCCCACAATATTAAAGTAATAAGAGGCAGGTCTAGGTCTTCCTTCAGGACATAGGGGAGACTTTTCATGGAGGACTTATGGGAAAACAAGTGAGTTTCACACAGAAATAGGAGGGTTGTGCTCTCTGTTTGTAGAGGGATTAGATACAGCGATGAGATCAAGCACACATCCACTGAAGTTTTGGTCTGGTTTGCCACATCAGCATATCTAAGATTTGGACACATCATCCCCACAGTTCTATGCCTGGATGAAATGTAGACCACATGCACACAACCGATTCACTATTACTTATACTAATGCATACATAGGGATCAGTAATTAGACTTACCATCATAACACTAACAACCAAACTTTATTAATCATAGGTATGCAAACATTAGCTGCTAGTCTCTATTTTATTCTTCCCATTTAGGGAACCCATTTAGGGTTTTCTTGGAAAAGATAGAGTGGTTTGCCATTTCCTACTCTGGCTCATTTTCGAGATGAGGAACTGAGACAAACAGGGTTAAGTGACTGGGCCAGGGTCACATAGCTAGTAAGTGCCTGAGGGCAGATTTGAACTTGTGAAAATCACTTTTCCTGATTCTAAATCCAGTGCTCTAACCACTGTTCCATCCAGCTGCTCACCTTCTCTATTTAGCATTATTAATGTGAATCCCAATGGAAACAAACCACCAATCTGATTTCTTAGGGCTTATCAGAAATCATGTACTCAGTGCTAATATTCAGTGACAAGGTTCCTTCTCTGCCCAGTCAAAGGTCACGTGTCTGCCTCTAAGGTGGTGGTTTGGCAAATCAGAAAATCTTGCTCAGCCAATCAGCTTGTTCCTCAAGTGAACATGGCCAATCTTGAGTGTCCAGTGCATGTGCCTTGTTCACTACCTAAAGACAAGCAAGGGGTTAGGGTCTCTGTCATGTTTCTTGTAGATCTTGCAATGGGTATGCATCCAAATTGTGATTGATTGTCAATGGCTTAATTTATTTATCCCTTAATTTAACTGATGACATAAACTAATATTTAACAAGATTGTTTTCCAAATTTTTCCCTCTGTAGTCTGCTTGTCTGATGTCTCATATGTTGTTTAATCATTTACCAACTTATCCCTCACAATGCTTATTTTAATATTAAAAACAAATTATGAAAAACAAATATAAGAATATTTCTACCCAAATGGTGGCTCGATGATAGTCACTTATGTCAAGGGAACAAACATCCTCATCACACTGGAAAAAAATTCTTTCTAACAAGTCCCCTTCCAATGGTCCTGGGAACTCTACAAAGGCACATCCGGAATAGAAAGAGTTCAGACAATACTGTAAATTGCATCTATTACTGACTTTGTGGTATAGTTAGTATTCTTCAACCCTTAACAATTAAAGCTCTTCTAAGTTGGAATAGATTAAGAGATAATGAAAAAAAAAAGGGAGAAAAAGGGATAGAGCACCAGCTCTGAATTCAGGAGGACCCGAGTTCAAATCTGATCTCAGACACTTACCACTTCCTAAGTATGAGATCCTGGACAAGTCACTTAACCCCAATGCCTCAGGGGGAAAAAAGATAATGAGGTTACTTGCTAGAATATGGATTAGACTAAATGGCTTTTCTGATCCTAAGATTCTACAAAACTCTTTATTGTTCTCAATGCCCAGTATCTTGCAGCATGGCCCAGAACATTATTTCCTTAGAGACACATACAACAAAGGAAAAATCACTTAGAACTAAACACCAGCCCTTCTCCCTCCTCCAGAAATTGCTCTGCTTCTCTCCCCACTTTAAGGACAATCATGTCTACAATCAAAACACAGGGATCAGTCGAGGAACAGCAACCCAGAGGCTCTGCTCTACCCTGCCCCATATTTTTCATCTACTGTCCACAAATAGACAGATTGGGAGACCGGATGTCCCATGTTTGGACAACTGGTAGCAGATGCTGTCTTTCTGTCCCCAAACATTAGCTGTCTTGCCTTCCTGACTATTGAAACTTTTTCTTTTTTCAGGACTTCATCCACTGGGGACCTTTTCTTTTTACCAGATAGGGAAGAACACGAAGAACAATTCATTGTTAATAGTGCGAGGGGTATGTTTACCCTGAGGCTTTTCTCCAGAATAATTTCTGCAGAAGTACTTGAGAACTTGGTAACTAGGATGCTCAATTTGATATGACTCATTCCTGCTAATGTTCTGGTCTCATAAAAATTTTAACTTTAACTGCCATTATCCCCGATAAACAAACTTACCTAAGACGCCAATGGATGTCTCAGCATCAGCCATGTTTTATGACCCTCGAAATCCATCTTCTCCTTTAGTGACCTGCATCAGCTAGGTTTTTGATTTCTTTTAATGAAATAACACCATTTCCTCTTCAGCCTTTAGCTGCCCAGACTGCAAGAAGTTTGTTCTTGCTTTGTGCCATGGTTTTGTTGTAGAGGCCCAGAAGTGAAGGAGAAGAAGGAAAAGCTGTTTTGGAAGCTCATGGAACTCTTTTGAGTGGATATGATAGCATCATCACAGGATCTGAATGAGACTTTCTTCCTTTCCCAATCAAAGACATTAATTAGATCTCAGACCATATCCTTTAACAGAACTTATCAGGAACTTTTGCCATCAGGGCTTTTAATATATGTTTGGTAAGACAACCATTTTAGTTTACGTTAGTTACAGCATTCTTGTAGTGAGGGCTACATATGAATCAGCTTACAGTTAATTTGCCAAGTTTGGTCAGTCAACTTGGGAAATTCAGGCACAATTATGGTTCTCTTAGGTTTATGGATATGGTTTACGACTGGGGAAATAGAATGCCAGATTTCCTACCCACAGCTACATCTAGGGGAGCTACATAACCTGGAGACCGTTGACCAACAAGGAGTCCTTGGATGGATTTCAGGGAGTTCAAGAACTTGGATTGGGGGAAAATTGCATTTTCAATTTTTCTGACTGAAATTGAACCCATCTTTCAATGAGGACTTTAGGCAATAGATCATTATTCTGAGAAGGGTCCGTAAGCTTCACCACACTGCCAAATGGGTCCACAACACAAAAGAAAACTTGATTTAGCCTTGGACAGATTCTTATGAGCAACTTTCTAGTGTCCCAACGGCAATTCTCTAGTATTATAAGGGGCCCAGAAGGTTCCCATATTTATGTTTGTGAAGGGAGTTTCATTCACAGAAGATCCATATACCAATGAAATCATAAGGCCAGAAACAAAAAAAGACCCATAGTTCTTTTCTTTGTAGACTGTTGTGAGGCACAAATGAGATAATATTTCCTAGACTTTAATGTTCTCTCTACATGCTGGTGATTATTTATAAAATGGTAATCATATTGCTACTGGACAAATAGTTGCTCTGATATCATTCATTCAGCAGTTGAACACAGATGGAAGAAACTCCTCTTTGAGCCCATCAAAAATCTCTCCTACCTGTCCGGTCCTCCTCCAAGGGGCTGCTTTGGCTGGTGAACAAACAATACAAAGACTGATGTACTTCCTGGTCAGCCTCCTTGATTTGGAATGTTGTTTTCTCAATGTCTAAGTGAAAATTTTTCCTTAAATTTCATTTTAATCCATTCCCTTAAATTTCCAGAGAAATATTCTCTTCCTTCATCCTTTACCCTGCAGAGTCTCACATGTCTTTTATTGTTCATCACTGTTTTCCCATAGACTTTTCTTTAGGGATACAAATCCAAGCAGAAGTGACGGTCAGGCTGAGTGGACTCTGTGGCTGCAGCAGTACTAATGCTGGGCTTGATGTTTAGGACCATCAGAACTTAGGTCAGATCACCAATGCTGTATTTTCTGCTCACTTCTCTCTCAATCACTTTTCCCCTCAATTTCAAACCAATCTAACTTTCTTTTGATTGTCTCAATGTGCTTTCTGTGTGAGGCACAATATCAAGCCATTGCTTACTTACTACAGACTTCTGGAATCATACAGCCTAGGGCAAGTGAATTAACCTCTGTCAGCTTCAGTTTCTTCATCTGCAAAATGGGTATAATCTCACAGCATTATTTTGAGGATAAAATGAGGCAATATGTAAAATGATTTGCAAATTTTGAAGCACTATTTAAATGCTAGCTACTTGTCTGCCTTCTGGTCAGGAGCATTCTCACCCTGGAGATGCTTCTGTCCTGTAGCCCTCTCTCCTGCCTGTCATGGATCACTATTTCATGAGATCTCTGGGGGGCCCTTGCTCACTTTACTTCTTCCTCCTCCCCTCTCCTCTTTCTAGGTTCTCTTTATGTATTGTCTTCCCTTCTCACAACAGAAACTTCTTGCTGGTAGGATCGGTCTTTTTGATTGTTTCGTTTTGTTCATCCGTTTTTGTATCCCTTGAATTTAGCAAAGTGACAGGCACTTGGTAAGCACTTAAAAATGCTTTATCCCTCCATCCATCGCCACCATTGTTATTTAGTAGAGTTCAAGAAGTTCCAGCTATAGCAGAGACAAGAAAAATAAATGGAAGGAATTAACACTGGCAAAGAGGAAACACAATTACCCCAATTTACAGATGATATGATGGTGTATTTTGTGAATCCTAGAGATTTAACAAAAATGTAATTGAAACAATTAAAGTTGCTATGTAAAAAAAAAAAAGAAAAAAAGAAAAAAGAAAAACACAGAAAAGCAAGTATGTTACTGACAAAACCTAGCCAGAGGAGTTTGGGGAAGAAATCCACTTAAAATAAATGCAAAATGCATATAATATCTGCAAGTCTTGGGCACTTATAGGGATACAACTATAAACTATTCTTACATAAGGAAAAGACGATAAACAATTGGAAATGTTTTAATTGTTCACAGGTAGGGCAGGACAACATAATAAAAATGATGGTGACATCTAAATTAATTCCAAGGTTTGGTGCCATGTCAAGTTTGTAGACTAGACCTATCCCAATATTTCCAACATTTCAGTGGATTTGTGAGTTTATAGATCAATCAATCAACAGATGTTCATTAAGAGCCAGACACCATGCTGGGGTCCTGAGGATGTTCTTGCTCAGTCATTTTTAGTTATGTCTGGCTGACTCTTCATGATCTTATTTGGGGTTTTCTTTCTTTTTTTAAAAAGTGAATATCATCATGCTTTATTTTCAGTTTGAATAGTTCCACAGAGAATGATTCCTTCTTCTAAATCTTTTTTAAATTGTAGCATTAAAAATATTGAAAAACACTTTCAAAATCTTGTCCAAGCATATATTTTTTAATTTTTAATTTATTTGCTAATATGAAAGTATGTTTTGCATAACTTCACATGTATAATCAATATCAAATTGTCTTCTCAAGGTCAGGGAGAGAATTTGAAACTCAAAATTTGAAAAATGTTAATTTTTTTACATGTGTCTGGAAAATATTTATTTATTTTTATTATTAAAGTTTGTTATTTTCAACACATACACATAGACAATTTTCAACATTTACCCTTGCAAAACCTTGCGTTCCTTATTCCCACCCCTCCCCTACATGGCAAGTAATCCAATATATGTTAGACATGTACAATTCTTCTATACATATTCCCACAATGTATTCCCACAATTATCTTGCTGCACAAGAATAATCAGATCGAAAAGGAAAAAAATGAGCAAGAAAACAAAATGCCAGCAAACAACAACAAAAAAGTGAAAATCCTGTGTTGTGATCCACATTCAGTCCCCACAGTCTCTCTCTGGGTGCAGATGGCTCTCTCCATCACAAGACCATTGGAACTGGCCTGAGTCATCTCATTGTTGAAAAGAGCCATGTCCATCAAAATTGATCATCGTATAATCTTCTTGTTTCTGCATACAACGATCTCCTGGTCCTACTGATTTCACTCCATATCAGTTCATATAAGTCTCTCCAGACCTCTTTGAAGTCATCCTGCTGATCATTTTTTTTTACAGAACAATAATATTCCATAACATCCATATACCATAATTTCCCCAACCATTCTCCAATTGATGGGCATCCATTCATTTTCCAGTTTCTAGCCACTACAAAAAGGGCTGCCACAAACATTTTTGCAGATGTGTCTCCCTTTCAGTTGAGAAATATTTAACAAAATCAATTTAAAAATTAAAAAGAAGTTGAAAAGTGGGGAATAGATGAAAGATAACCATCCTAAGTTCTTTCTCAAAATGGAGAATTTTGTCTTTTATGGGACATTCTCAAAAACTGGCCACTGAAGAAGGACCCTGCAAGGATTTACTTCCTGGTTGAAAGGAAGTCAGCTCAGTTTTGGAAGATACCAGTAACATGTGGACCTCAGGCTTCCCAACTTTCCCAGATTTGTGGAGAGTCTTCAGAATCACCACCAGACTTCGAGCTCCCAGGCCCTTTGTACTTGCCTCCTCTCCCTCCCCCCACTCCACCAGAAGTGGGACACTGGAGAACTTCCCTCCAATTATGCTATAGCTTTCTTAGTTATTGGCTATGAATAAATATAATATATAACTAGGAGTAAATTGGGCTGGCTAGAGTTTTGTTTTGGGGAAATTTTGTGTTAACAAAGGGTAAAGCTAGACAGATGGATGTCAGGACTGGCATCCGTGAGTTAATAGTCACGTGCCAGGAGCAAGGGTGGGAAGGAGTATTTGCATGAAAAGCTGCCCCTTTGATTTACGACCAGACATATCGGCATTCACCATTAGTCTTAGTAATTCTCTTAAGCGGCCTTTCGGGTTTGGGTAATAGCACTGGCTTCACATGCTCGGAACAGCCACCTTGCTATTTTTTGTTTGTTTCTTGGCTAACAGCCTCATTTTGCATGCACTGGTTAAGTCTGATGACTCCCTCCCTCGTTCCTGTCCAGTCATTTCTCTCTGCTTCTATTTCCATTAGCGATGGCTGCCACCTGAAGCCCACATCCAGCCATTTATCAAAGTTAAACCTCCTCCTGTTGGCTCTGACCCATTTTCTTCAGATCCAGCTCTTTCTCTAGCTTGTCCCACCCTCTCCTGTGGGTCAAGTTTGACTTGAGTGAGAACTCTGGGCTTCCTGATTTGCCTCTTTCCTTAGGCTATTTATTAAATTAGTAAATGGTTCCCCTCCCAATGTATCACCATTCTGATCATTGTGGTTCTCCAGTAAGGTGTGATGTCTCCCATGCCCAGTCAGGAATCAATTAGTTCACATCCCTGGTGATCTATGGAAACAGTGTCTCATCTCCCGACACATCCCTCATCTGGGCAAATCATTCTCAGAAGGGCTTCAAATGGATCTGTCTTTGGTTTTTTAATAATCAAATTTTTATGTCATTTGTTACAGAAAATTAGAAGAATTTAATGTGAGCTGACAAATATTGATTAGATTCCCCTGAATTCCTAATGTTATTGGGTGATTTATGAGCAAATCCTTCATTTCATTAATTAGATCAGTCCGGCAGCTTTACAACCAAAGCTATGGTTCTGTGGATTATCATTCCTTGGCTCACATCAGCAACTTTTGAGAATGATAATTTATTTTTTAAAGTCTTTCTCCAGATTTTCTGCATGCTCTATTAAGAATTCTTATGTCTAGAGGGCTTGCCAAAGTTCTTCCCTCCCAATGATCCAGTGAGGAAAAGAGAGGAGGATTATCATCTTCATTGTACAAATGAAGAAACTGAGTCACCTACACCTCAAGAGTGACAGAGCTGGAGAAGTGGCCCTTTTGGGGCCACGCGCAGTGAGTGCTCCTTGGGACATTCTGCATGGTCTCCCTAGAAGCAACAATGTTCTTCAGAGAAAGACAAGATGATACAATAATTAGAGCGCTAGACTTGGAATCAGGAATTCCCGGGCTCATATCCTCCCATAATACTTATAAGCAGTGTGTTCCTGGGCAAGTCATGTATGTTCTCTGAGAGTTAGTTTCTTTATATATAAAATGAGATTAATAATAGAACTTGATCCATAGAATTACTATAAGGATCAAATGAGATTCTTTCTCTCTGTCTCTGTCTCTATCTCTGTTTTTCTGTCTCTCTGTCTCTGTTTCTGTCTGTCTCTGTCTCTCTTTCTCTCCCCATCTTTCTTTCCTTCTCCCTTCCTAGTATTCCTCTTCAATCTTCCTTTCCTTTTCCCTCTTCCTCCACCTCTCTCCTTTTCCCTCTCCTTTCCCCTTCTCTTTTTCTGTCTCTCTCTTTCTCTATTTGCTACCTCTTTCCCTTTCCCTCTCCCCCCTCAGTGCTCCCCCTCTCTCTTCCTTTTCTTTTTCCTCCTCTTCCCTCTCCCTCTTTCTATTTCTGCCTCTGTCTCTGTGTCTGTATGTATCTCTTTCTTTCTCTCTTTGTTACCTCTTTCCCTTTCCCTCTCCCCCTCATTACTCTCCCTCTCTCTTCCTTTTCTTTTTCCTCCTCTTCCCTCTCCCTCTTTCTATTTCTGCCTCTGCCTCTTCTGTGTCTGTATGTCTGTCTCTCTGTCATTTGAAACCAAATTGTCGATGACCTTGGAAGGCTGCAGAATCTGGACTTAATTTGGTAGCAATGGGGAGCTGCCGGTGACTTTTGAGCATTAATATCACATTGTCAGAGCTTTGCTAGCTGGATCCCTGAACTCTGCTAAGGGCACCCTGGGAAAGCATTAGGGATGTTAGCTCAGACACCTGGACCCTAGATAATCATTGAGCAGTTTCCTCTGGTTGTTCTGGGCTGGGCCACTTGCCAACATGACTGAGGGTGTGCCAGATGCACCCCCAGGGGAGATGGACATGCTAGGTCAAGCTGATCACCTTGCCCAGATGAAGAGCAGAGCAGAGAGGAACAAAGACTCCAGGAAGGGGAGGGCGGTGGAAGATTCAGCACAGAGCTCCCCCTTGCTTTCTCCCATGTTTTCTCTTATTCTTTGTTCCTCCTCCACTCTGATGACAGAATTATAGTCACCGGGAACAGCTCTTTTGAACTGGTGAGATTCAAAGCATCCTAGATGGAGGGCTAGACAAGCCCTTAGGGTCATTAAACCCAAACCTCTCCATTTCTGGATGAGGAAATTAAAGACCAGATGGGTGCAGTGACCTTTTTCAGGTATAAGTGACCAAGAAAGAACCCACGTTCAGGACTCCCTGGCCTAAGGCTCCGTCCATTATTCTACATTGTCTCTCTGATCCCCCACTTTTGATTATTCTGTTTCAGTTTCCCCAATGTCCAGAGCCTCCTTCTTGGGCACCTGAAACAAGTCCTTAATTCCCTCTGTGCCCAACTTCTCTGTGTTGGGATTTCCTCCATTCTGGTGAGAGGAATTGATTGGGTTCTTTTCAGAGCAAGAACTAAGGTAGGGTGACTGGGGTTTAGTGGCTACTAAAATTTGGGGAGCACTAACAATGTTTGCCTGCTATTAATGGAGAAACCACTGGGCTTATCACCCAGCTAGCAAGAAGAATCAATTATAGGGACATACCAGATGGTGAACTTGCCAACTTCCACCAAGACATGGTCGAGATGCCACCTGCAGTGCTCTAAGGACCTTTGCAATCTGAAAAAATTTTGTTTTCCTAGGCCTCCAGAGCCTTTCCATTTGATTTGCAGCCAATACTTTCTAGAAATGATGTTTTCCTCAATTATCTCCTTAAGAACAGGAGCTATCTCATTTTTCCAAGTATAATTCCAGTGTTGGAGTCAGGAGTTCAAATCTGGGCTCAGACATGTCTGTGTGAACCTGGGCAAGTCATTCAACTTATGTTTGCCTCAGTTTCCTGAATTGTAAAGTGGAATTCATAACAACATCTGTCCCACTAATTTTGAAAGGATCAAATTGTATATTTGTGAATAGCATAGTGACTGGCACACAGTATCTTCTAACGAATCCTTCCTCCCTCATTCCCTCTCTCTCTCCCTCTCTTTCTTCTATCCTTCCTTCCTAATAAATGCCTTTTCATATCTTAATATAAAATTTATCTGAGCCTCTCTGATTGATATTTCTTTTTATCTCTTGAAATTACTTGGCAATTATTCATCATCTCTACTTATGCTTAACTTGAAGGCAGGATCTCTTTTGTTTTGTCTCATATTTTGTTTTATTCCTAGCACCTAGTATAGGGCCTTGGAACTGGATTGAATTGCACTGAGTTTAGTTTCTTACTCTTCAGAGGAACAAAAAGAAGCAATAAAAGAAATATTGAAGGAACCTAAGTGCCCAAAAGAGCAGCCATCAAGGTCCTGAGGAACTTCTGATTTCCCACACTGGAAGCTCAAGAAACTAGAGCAGAGACCAGGAGACTATAGCTAGGGGATAGCAATTAGAAGCTACTGCAGCAATCCAGGTGAGAGGTGATGAGGTGGGAAATACAACGATAGCCCTGGGAGTGGACAAAAAGGGACCTACATGGAAAATGCTGTGAAGGCAGAAGAGAGATTTGGCAGCTGATGGGATGTAGAGAATGAGAGTGAGGAGTCTAGGAGGATATAAAGGTATGAACATGGGTGATTAGAAGGATATTGTGCTAGAAAGATATGGGATGAGGGGAAAGAGTTGGGGTCAAAATCAGGGTTGGGAAATTCAAGGTGAACAGCCTCAGAAGTTTGTATTCTTTTTGTAAGTTTTGAATTAAGAAGTGAGATTCTCAGATTAGAGTAGGCAGGGGGAAGGGCCATTGTGGACTTTTGAAGAGAATTTGGAACGGTGCCTGTAGTGAATTGGACAGAAAAGCAATTAGGGAAGAGGACTGCTTTGATTAGTTAATATAAATTTACTGTGGACTCAGTCGGTATAGTTATGTGACATCCTCCAGCTTCATTTACCAGAATATGAGGAACTAAATGCAAATTGAAGCATAATTTTTCTACTGTTTTTATTTTTGTTGTCTTGTTTTGTTTGTATTTTCTTTTGCAGCTTGACTAATATAAAACTGTTTTGCATGACTTCAGACACACAATCGATAATCAAACTGCTTTGCTTTTCAAGGAGAGATAGAAAGGAGGGAGACAATTTTGAATTCAAAAGTAAATAGAATATTAAACTTTACATCTAGTTGGGAAATATTTAAATAACTAAATAAAAGTAATTTTAAAAACCCAGTCTATGGTGGGGGTAAGCCAGGATTGGGTTTGGCCAGACAGTGGTGAACACAAGGGAGGTAGAGAGGGTGACGTAGAGTTGATTCTGTAATCAGAAAAGGATGAGAGTATAACCAAAGCAGGGAGGTAGCCTGGAAAGTGTGAGGGCTGGAGAGACTAGAAGCTACAATGAAGACAAAGGATAGGTAAGGAATAAGGAAAGGAGGAATGATGGAAGATTATAATTGGAAGATCAAATAGGAAAAGGGAGCCCTTCTTGGTGAGCAAGGGATGTGTCCACATTTGTGTGTGACAGAGATGGAATAGAGGAGTGAATGAAAAGAGGTGAGTAGAGTGAGAAACTGGGAAGTTAGAGTATTTTAGGAAACCTCAACATCTGTCATGGTCCTTTGTATGAGGGCAGAAACTGAAGTGGAGAAGGAGCTAGATTATGAGTCAAGACATTGAACTCATTAAGAAAGAAGGGAGACGGTCCCTGGGGTCAGTGAATAACAGCCGGTTGATTGGTTGTTGTCCTTCATTCTTGAAGAGGACCAAAATGACATCGCTATGTTGGAGTCCAGTTACAATGTGGCCCAGTGTGGTGGATCAGACCAATAGGAACCACAGGTCAGACACAAATTGTCCATAGGAACATTTGGGACAGATTCTTGTGTTTCTTCTGGATTAATTCCATTCTGCTTAGCTCCAAGAGCACAGCCCCTTCTCTAATGAGGGCACGCCATAGCCGGCGGTCCTGTGTCAGTGTCTCCCTCGTCATACAATCGATTCTAAAGTTCATAAGAGAGACTCTGAGAGTGTCTTTGTATCGCTTTTTTCTTGTGAGCTAACAGTCACCAGTATTTCAGTTGGATGATTAGCCTGGTTAGAGTGAACCTCAAAGGAGGAAAGATTGGTGAGAGATAGCAGTAAAAGAACAAGCCAGAAGTGTCAGGGGGAGGAATGAGAATTCTGACAGGTGAGTTGGGTGGTAGGAGAGAACATACTACAGCCAATACAAGAAAGACCCGAGATATCCTGTAATCCAACAGGAGTTGGGTCTCAATTAGTGTCAGGAGATGAGAGAAACAAGAGAGGAAAAAGATTAAGATGAAAAGAAGCTTGTTCATTATAGAACAAGAGATCCAGAGAGCACAGTGAAATGGGCAGACAGAGCAGGAATGTCTTTGTACGTGGCTGAGATGGTTGAGATAGGGAAGGATGAGTTGGTGTTGGGGTGTGTTCTTTGGCAATCAGGAGTTCTGTATCCCAGGAAAGGGGAGGCCAAAGGGAAGGGAAGCATGTCAACCATTAGGGAAAGAGTCTGTAAATAGTATTAGTGGATGGGAGGAATTCCCCTTTGGACCAGAAAGTTCAGGTTTCCTTCTTAGCCTTGGCTGGCGTTTGAATTCTCACAGCCCCTAAATATGCTGTGTCCAACATCAGGAAGCCCTGCCTGGAGATGGAAAGTGTTACCACATCCTTAACAATCTGAACTTTCTTCTGTCTTGTGTTTACTTTTAAAAAATGATTGATTAGGATTCTTTTCTCTCCTTACTTTATCGCCACCAGTCACCAGCTCTCCAAATTTAAAGAAAAATTAACATATTGACCTTGTTAGGTGATGAATGACCCGTTCTATTGCTTTACCAAGTGTTTTATTTCCAATGATCCTATCAATAGAAGTAATTTTTATCCCTTGTCCCCTGCCCCAGTCAGAAGGGGAAACTAAAGACTGGATGGAACTAAATGCCTAGCTCAAGCTTCTACGACCAGGAAGTGACTGAACCCGGCAACTCAAAGTCAGGAATGAGCTTGTATAATGAGCTCTTTTCATTATGCTTTTCTCTTTCCAAAACCTCCAAGTCATTGGAGAAGGTTCTCTCTCTTCTTAATTTTCTTGTACTAAACGCAGTTGCCTACAAGGTTTTTCCCTGAGGGGAGGTTCTGTTGCTTTTTTGTCAGTGTGCCCTTTGTGCCTAACATTGTGCCATGTATGAAGCTGGGACTTTACAAATATTGGTTGCTTTGAATTTGACACTGAATTTTTATTGTGATGTGGTAGCCACCTGCCAGTGGCTGCTGGAGGTCTAACTCAGACCTGTAGAATGGATCTCTTCATGTGAGAGGATGATGATGATACAAGGAAACTGAGAGGCAATTGCTGTTCTCTGACCTCTCTCCTCTTCCCTCTTCCTCCAATTTATTTCATTCCCAATCCATGAGGAACATCTCCATCAGTAAAGGCTGCTTTGCAACGCCTTCAAGTGTTCTGATTCACCGCTGTGGAGGCTCTTGGAGAATTGACCTGCCCCTTCACTTAGGCGTGGTCCTTAACAAATTTTTAAGTGGGAAGCACCCCAAATTCATTTCCTGAGATAAGAGGGAGGCCAGAGAGACTTTTTGCACAATCAAATAATGGTTTCATGTAGGTTTTCTTTAACATTTTGTATCATGGATACCTTTGGCAACCGATGTGCCCTTTCTCAAAATTACATTATTTGATGAAGAAAATAAAATATGCAAGATTACAAAGGAAACCAAAGTTTAGTGGGGAAAAATGTCATTTTTTAATAATATTCAGATTCACAGTTGGATTGAAATCTGTCAGAGACCCTAGTTTAAAAGTCCCAAGTTTAGTGGAAAGAATATTAATTTTGTGTGTGGACAACCTTGCTCTGCCACTTCCATCTGCCTCATTATCTTGGGCCATCATCTCCTTTCTCTGAGTCTCATTTTCTTCTCTGTAAGTGGAAAGAGTGGGACTGAATAACCTCTAAGTTGCCTTCTCATTCTAAAGCTTCTATCCCACAATCCACTATTTTGATATCCATTGAGATCATTAGGGAGCAGGATGTATAGATCAGCCATGCTGGGATTGGCCTGGGTTTCCGCTTTCCATCTGGGAGAATGCCCTTCAGGGCAAGGTGGCTTCAGATACCAAGCAGGGAGGATAATGGGAAGGGATATTTCATAGAGGCACACCAGATAGATCTTAGCAGCTCGCTGAAGTTTGGAGGGGTGTCATGATATTCATTCTGGGGAAGTGGAGGAGGGAAAAGATGGAGGAAGAAGATGGAGGGAGAGGGGACGTACTCTTTCTTTAACCCCTTTAGAAATGTTCAGTCCTGTCAGTGAAGGATCGACAGCTGCCACTTTACCAGGACTCTTAGGCAGGTGGTTTTGTGCCCTTCCAGAGCAGGCAGATTAGTCCTGGCAGAATTATTCCAGGCCATTATGGTAAATAATCCATGAATTAAAAAGGATTTCCATCAGAGCCCAGGGAAGCGACAGAATGGTTCTGGTCCATCAGGTTGGACCTGAGAATTTTTTTTTTTTGGAGCTGCCAATTTCTATAACATATGAACCCCACAGCTGCTCATAATAGTTTTCAAGACGCTTCTCTGAGGGAAAGCTACCCTGATGCGTTTCCAAATGACTTCATACAATTCCTTTTCTCTGCATCTCTTAATGATTTACACAGGGAGACACAATTTTTTTTTTTTCAGAAACAGTGAAGAAAACTCCGAAGAGTTTTTGTCAGATCATTCATCGAGGACTTTAATGTTCTTTGTGTGGGAGGAGAAAAATGAATGCGTGACCAAGGAAGGGGGAACATTTGGGGGGGAAAAAAGAAATTCCACATTTATTGGAAAATAATTTTCCATGGCGTAATAATAATCCATTAACCCTGGAATAAACCCCGAGTTAATGGTGATCGTCACTGCACTGTGATGTCTCATATTTTCCAAGGCAAACAAAACCGTCATTAAGCATGATGGTGTCTCCTCCAAAGCTATCATGCTCATTTTGGGTGAAATAAAATCCATTACCCATAGACAGAAATGCCCTGCGATAAATACAAGGTTATAATTTAGCTCAGGGTTCTGGGTGGCGTCATTGGCCTGTTTTAATAGGAGAAGGGACCTGGGATTGAATTACTGTCTGAAGATTTCCTGCCGAAGAGCGCCTTGCAAAAGGACCTTGTCAGATCGTATATTTTATGGTTTATAAGGCATTGCATGGTAGACATTTAAATCTCACAGAGAAGAGTTTTTAGTGCTGGGGGCACCGAAGGAACAAGCCTGGGGTTTGCAGGCTGTGAGGTGTAAGAGGACAATGATAACAGGGAAATAAAATGGTCTCACTTCAGTCTGGGTCATCATTCTTTCAGCTTACAGAGTGAGGCTGGCAACAGAGATACTGAGCTTGCGTGAACATCACTCACGGGGTAGGATTTCAGCGAAATGCTGCTTTGATTGTTTGTTCATTATCAAGGCCTAAAATTCAGCCTTCTGGGGTTACCACCTCACTCCTGTGGAGTTCTGGGAGATCAGTGGGTGAGGAAGAGAGAGAACAATTTGTTCCTGGCCTTCTGGAGCAGTGGCTGGAGGCTCAGATTGCCTTTCCAAGCAGGAACCTGCTTGAATTAAGAAATTGGGTCTGACAGCAGTGGAATACAAAATGGTTGCTTTGGCTCTGCTATTGTGCCAGCTGGCCCAGCTTTGGAAAAACAGGCCAGTTAGTGTATTAATCGGCCCTCCCACCCCCAATCCATGTCAATGCTGTGGAAAGAGCAACTTTATTTATTGTTTCAGGCAAAGCTGGGAGATTACCCTTTTGTTTCATAATCATAATTCATATTTAAAAAGTCCTTTGAAGTTATCAAAGTATGTAACTTCCAAAATCTGGTTTCATGTTTTATTTATAGCCTATACCCTCGCCCCTTATTGTTTGCCCCATGAAATAAACTCCAATTTCATGCTGTGCTTTCATTCAGCATTCAGGCAAATCTAGAAGTTCCCCATTGGTCCTTCTTTTACCAGACCAATCAGATGACACTTTAGTAAAAAATACTAGTACAAAACTAAGGACCTTTACATAGTTGGACCCCACTAATTAATTAATTAAACATGACCCAAAAATGACAAGGAAAACTTTCCTCATCCTCCTGGAGGTGTTCTTTCTTTCACAGAAGTCATTCGTGGGGGTACACATGTGAGAGGACACTTTCAGAATAGGAGAGGCTACATGAATCAGAGACATTGATACCCCACTCTCCTGGGGCCGCACCCCACCTGGAACACCTCCCATTACTGGCTGAGCCGGCTGCTGGTCCCTCCACTTGTGCACTTACCTCTGGGATGTTGATATTATTTGCTGATCTAGTGATGTTTTTTGCTTTTGGATTGGCGTGCAACAGAGTGGTTTTTAAATGAACTATTGAGTCCTTTATTCTTCAATGTTCCCACCAAATGTTCCTCCATGGTGCTAATAGAAGTACTATTATAGCTTAGGGTTTCTACAGAACTCATCTGTTCAAGTTCTTGAAGTTTAAACTCAATCTATCCAGAACTTTTCCCCTTAAACCTTCCTTCACTCCAAGCTTCCCTATTATTGGACCTGCTATCCTCCCAATCCCCCCAGCTCATCACCTAAGTGTCAACTTTGACTGCTCACTCTCTCTCTCTCAAGTCTACCAAACCCTTTCCATTTCACCTTTGCAGCATCTCTTGTATGGAGAGGAGATAGTGGGAGAACTCTGGGAAAGGTATACTTGAAACAAAGATACTTACAGCAGGGTGTTTACTCAGTGTGATTGATGAGATAATGGTTCTCTAGTTCACATAAACTTAGTGTGATGTAGTGATGTAATAGTACTAAGGTACTTAAGGGCTGAGAGGACTTGAAATAAATAGACTCCATCTTTGAGCATCCTTGTGAGTCTCCTACCTTCATCACTCCTCCAAGATCAAGGACTTGGGCTGGTCCTGAGGTCCTCCAGAGAGCTAGTCCAGATGGTATATTTTGGCACCCCAGCGTGGGGACTCTAGAAACAATGGTACATTTTATCACTCCAACTTGGGGGCCGTAGAAAGCACACTACATTTTGGCGCCCAACGTGGGGCATAAGAAGCACAAGAATTATCATCATCCTCTCACATGAAGAGAGCTATTTGTGAGTAGGATCCTCCCAGAGTCTACAGGCATGAATTAGACCTTCAGCAGCCACTGGCAGGTGGCTATTGCAACATATGGCTCCCAATGCTCCAGAGACCCGGTATAGACCAATCATCACAACATATGGTGCCCAAACAGAGACAAGGAAAGGGAGAAGAGACCCGGTATGGGCCAATCATCACACTTTTATTCACCCCATTCTCTCTGACACTGCCCCACTCTGGTGCGACCCTCCTCCACACGCTTGGATCATGTCATAGCTGCTGCTGGCTCTGTCCCACTCCAATCTCCCCCCTCCAATCCATTCTCTAACCCTCCACTCAGCAGTCTGACCACATGATGCCCTGACTGAATAAATGCTACCTTCAAGGACTAATACAAAGTTTGTGTTGGGCTTTATAGACCTTCATAACATATCCCCCCCATTCTTTTCCCATCTCCCTATACCTTTACACCCCACCACAAATACTTCAGATCAGTGACACCGTTTCATGGATGTTCCACTAATGAGTGACTCCATCTCTTGCTCCCGGCACTTTCATCAGCTTTATCCCACAGTCTCCCTCTTCAACTCTACCTCCTGACTTGCTCCAAACACCAAATAAGAGCTCATTTTCTGTATCCAACCTTTCAACCTTTCTCCCCTGCCCTTTTAATTATTTCTTATCCATAGCTTGCTTGCCCACATTTGTCCCCTTGTTGCCTTTCCCATCAAATTAGGAGCTCTTGGACTATCTTGCTTTTGCCTCTTTTCTCCCCCCAGGTCTTAGCACGGTATCTGGCACATAGTGGGTACTTAATAAATACATACTTGAGTGAATGATTAGATTTCTGCTGCTATCTGTCAGTCTTCAACCATACTGTGGATTTACCATAGTCTTTCTCTTACAAGGAGGTTATTTGTATTCTTTTAGCTCAAGCCTAAGAACTATTTTAGCTCTTTTCAAGAGTCAGATATACATGTGTATCCAGGTGGCCAACAAAATTCAAGAGCAACATTCAGGCTTAGATTTAACTTGCTTTTTAAATTCCTTTGTTTCTATCTCAGCCTCCTGCTCCTTTAATTCTCCCTCTCCTTCTCCTTCTGCTCCTCCCTCTCTCATTCCTTTCTTCCTTCCTTCTGTCTCTCTGTTTCTGTCTCTGTCTTTCTGTTTCTTTCTCTGTATCTGTCTGTGTCTGTCTCTCTTTCTTTGTCTCGGTGTCTCTCTTTGTTTTCTCTGTCTCTGTTTCTTTCTGTGTTTCTATCTCTGTGTCTGCTTATCTTTGTATCTTTCTGTTTCTTTCTCTGTGACTGTCTATGTCTCTTTCTATATCTCTGTTTCTGTGTCTGTGTCTTTCTTGTTCTCTGTCTTCTCTTCTCTCTCTCTTTCTTCTTTTCAGATTTCTTTCATCTGCTATAACTGTTTTCTAAAGAGATCCCTTTACGTCACTTGGCAGTTTCACTTAGCAAGATTAGGGAGGCCGAGTATAGAGGTTGTCACTTTTTATTTCTCATTCCTGACAGGAACAAAACTGTTCTTCTTTCAACTTACAGAAAAGGAAGTTGAGGCACAGAGGACTGTTGTGAAGATCAAAAGAGATGGTGGATGTAGCAAGCTTTGCAAAGCTTAAATCCCTCCATGAATGTGAGCAATGATTGTTATTCTTTATCAGTTGCAACATTGGCACTATTTTCTTCTGTTAGCGTAGTTAGATATTACAGGCAGAAGATGAAAATATAATTTGAAGGCAGATAAAACCAGAGAAATTGACTCTATAAATAATATTCTTGCATAAAGTTCATATATGAAGAAATTCAATAATTTCAGGGAAACTCCTAAAGTTTCTCTCAATTTATTAAGTAATCCAGTTAGTCTTGGAAGGTTTCTATGCTATTTTAGAGATGTATTGAGCACAGTTCATAAAACCTTGAGATAGAAAACCAAAAGGATTTGAGGTAGGTCTTGCTGTGCTTATTTTGGACTTCTTTGTTTGTCCACCACACTTTCCTCAATTTTTTTAGCTTTCTTTTGTGTTTGATCTTTTCCCATTGGATTGTAAATTCCTTGAAGGGAGTAGCTATCTCTTTTCTGTATTTGTATCCTCAGATGCAAATCTGGCTTAGATTTCTGGCAAAAAGTAGGCATTTAATAATTTTTTTTACTGACTTGACTAAAGTTTCTTCCTTGTTCCTCTGTCCTTGCCTCAAAATCCAAAATGGAGGTCGGTTCTCTGACCTTTAGGCGGTTGACTGCCATTCTGCCCCTTTGAAGCTCACAAGACCATATCTATATTGCCCTTATCTAACAGAAATAAGATAGGATAGACCACAGAGACAGAAACAACTCCCAGAACATGTGCTCACAGGCCACATTGTACATCCTTTTATGATCTCTTTGGGAGATAGACCCAGTAGAGACATTGTTGGATCAGAGAGGGAAATAAAGTACTGATACCCCTCCACTGGAGGCTTTCCATGTTCCTTCCATCCTCACTAGAATATACCCAGGCCCTTTGGCAGGGTAGTACTTTTGGAAGAATCCCAGTTCCAGCATCACGACCAGTCAACTGTCCATCTTTTCGCCATATAGTGCGCAGACCAGCACTGGCTACAGGAAGTCTATATGTGCCCCCAGAGCAGGGGGGAGTGTGCTACATATCTCTGCCCTTAAAGGTCATCCTGCCTCTCTGGAAGCAGGCTGCCTACACTGTTTCATAGGGATACTGAATAGGCTGTTTCCCACCCATATATATTTATGTATATTTATAATTTGTGTGTCTATTTTCTACCTTGATAAAATGTAAGTTCCTTGAGGACAGGGACTGTTTGATTTTTGATTATATCCTCAATGCCAGAACCTGGCACATAGGAGGTATTTAATAAATGCCTGTTGAATTGAATTTATATCATTTTCTCTGAACTTTCTTTCTTTCTTTTTCTTTCTTTTTTTGCTGAGGCAACTGGGGTTAAGTGACTTGCCCAGGGTCACACAGCTAGGAAGTGTTAAGTGTCTGAGACCACATTTGAACTCAGGTCTTCCTGACTTCAGGGCTGGTGCTCTAACCACTGCACTACCTAGCTGCCCCCTTCTCTGAACTTTCAAGCCATTGCAAATGGCACATTTCTTCCCTGAATTTCAGTCTCTCTAGTTTTCACTCCCTCAGAACACCCATCTACACCCAAAACATTGCTTTGGCTTAGGCTTACATCCACAAGCTAAACATGAAAAGAAAATTAATTGGCTCATGGCATTAGAAGTGAACAAATGTTCATCCCATTTGTAGCTCAGTGATGGATTGTCTGTTGCCTCAGAGCAGAGATGCCCCACGTTCACCCCTTAGACTTGACAGATTATTTCTTTTGGCAACCCCAGGCCACTTGTGGAATTCACAGTCACAGGGGTTGAGATATGTATAAATGTCTAGGAGCAAATGAGCTGATGTGGTCAACAGCTGGTGGCTTGGAGGTCAGCAGAACCAAGACAGAGAACTGGCAGGTTGGAAATCATGGCTCCAGAAAGACATAACGTCAACAGTCATAAAGCAAAGTAAGAGAGATACCCTGCAGAGGGAGGGAAGGAACTGGGAGAGCTTTGTGGATAAGGTTATCCAGATGGGACTGACTTAACCTGTTTATTTGGAGACATTCTCTCTCCCCTAAAGCCCTAGGTTCCCCCTTTACTTATGAAGAGACTGATGTAGCTCTTGTGAGTGACTACCGTGTAGGGTAAATGTGAACTTCTTTTAATTTTTTCTCAGATTTCTCCTACTATGGACAGTCTTTTAAAAATTCTGATTGTTCTATGAAATCCTGAGTTGAACAGGAAAATGAGAGCAGGAGGGATTGTCTTCAGAAAACTGCAAAGTGCATTTAATAATTTCAAGTTTCCCTGTGAACCTGGTCTTTTAAAAATGATTGTTATTTTTTTAGCATATTCAATATTTCTGCAGTTGTTTTATGTCTGTAAATCGTGGGAACACTAAAGAGTTGAAAAATGGATGCTGTGACTCACCCAGAAGGAGATTGAGAAGATCCATGGTGGATACAGCAAGCTTCAACTCCCCATCAGCAAGGAATTACTGAGTTGACGTGGGGTAATATTTATCCTCACAGTTCCCATTTTTACAGCCCTAGAGGTTTGCAAAGAATCTTACTGAGGCTATCTCATCAGAATCTTATAATAGCCCTAGGAAGTAGGTTTGATTATTATCCCCATTTTGCAAAGGAAAGGATGGCAATCCACTCCAGTATCCTTATCAAGAAAATCCCAAATGGGTCAGGAAGAGTCAGACAAGACTGAAATGACTGAAGAACTGTAACAGAGGATGAAGAAACTGAGGCAGATCAGGGTGAAATGACTTGCCTAGAATCACACAGCTAGTAAGTGTCTGAGGTGGTTTTGAATACAGGTTGTTTCTGTAATGCATCTCTCTCTCTCTCTCTCTCTCTCTCTCTCTCTCTCTCTCTCTCTCTCTCTCTCTCTCTCTCTCTGTCTCTCTCTCTCTCTCTGTCTCTCTCTCTCTCTCTCTGTCTCTCTGTCTCTCTGTCTCTCTGTCTCTCTGTCTCTCTCTCTCTCTCTCTCTCTCTCTCTCTCTCTGTCTCTCTCTGTCTCTCTGTCTCTGTCTCTCTCTGTGTCTCTCTGTCTCTCTCTAGAGACTCTCTCTCTCTCTCTGTCTCTGTCTCTCTCTGTCTCTCTGTCTCTGTCTCTCTCTGTGTCTCTCTGTCTCTCTCTAGAGACTCTCTCTCTCTCTCTGTCTCTGTCTCTCTCTCTCTCTCTGTGTGTCTCTCTGTCTCTCTCTAGAGACTCTCTCTCTCTCTCTCTCTCTCTCTCTCTCTTTTTAAAGAGTATAATCAGGAGGAACAGATACAGCTGGCCACTTTATGATTCCATTGGCATCTTTGATATGTCAAGAGAACTGGAGGAAAGCTTCCAACACTTTGGATAGACCCCCATGGCAAATATATGGGAGGACTCGGGTAAGAGACATGTAAATTAGCTTGCAATTGGCATTGTGTGAAGGAATAGCAATATTAATGAGGTAAAATATTTTGCACAATATTCTTCATAGAATTAAATTTTTTTTAAAAATAATAGCTTTTAAAAAATACATGCAAAGATAGTTTTCAACATTCACCCTTGCAAAATTTTGTGTTATAAATTTTTTCTCCCTCTCTTCCTCCCACTTCCCTTCCCTGGACAGCAAGTAATTCAATATAGCTTAAACATGTACAGTTCTTCTAAACATATTTGCACATTTATCATGCTGCATAAGAAAAATCCAATTAAAAATAAGAAAGAAAAAAGCAAGCAAACAAATAACAACAAAAAAGGTAAAAATACTATGTTGTGATCCATATTCAAAACCGACATTCTTCTCTGGAGGCATATGGCTCTCTCCATCACAAGCCTATTGGGACTGGACTGAAGCACCTCATTGTTGAAAAGAGCCATGTCCATCAGAGTTGATTATCACATAATCTTGTTGTTGCCATGTACAATGTTCTCTTGCTTCTAGTCACTTCACTTAGCATCAGTTCACGTAAGTTTCTCCAGGCCTTTTGGAAATCATCTTGCTGATGGTACAATGATATTTGAACAATTGATTGAACAATAATATTCTATTACATTCATACATCATAACTTAGTCATTTCCCAACTGATGGCCATCCACTCAGCTTCCAGTTCCTTACCACCACAAAAAAGGGCTGCAATAAACATTTTTTGCACAGAAGAGTCTTTTCCCCTTTTTTATGATCTCTTTGGGAGATAGACCCAGGAGAGATATTGTTGGATCAAAGAATATGCACGGTTTGTTAGCTCTTTGCACATAGTTCCAAATTACTCTCCAAAACTGTTCTATCACTTCATAATTCCATCAACAATCCATTAGTATCCAGTTTTCCTACATCTCCAACACTCATCATTCTCTTTTCTGTCATCTTAGCCAATTTGAGAGGTGTTAGTGTTTTCTCAGAAATGTCTTAATTTGCATTTCTCTGATCAATAGTGATTTCGAGAGTTTTTTCATATGATTAAAAATGGCTTTAATTTCTTCATCTGCAAATTGTCTGTTCATATCTTTTGGCTATTTCTCATTTGGAGAATGGCTTGTATTCTTATAAATTTGAGTCAATTCTTTGCATATTTTAGAAACGAGACCTTTATTAGAACCCCTTCCCCCCCAAAATTTTTATACTTACCTTCCAATCTTGGCTGCATTGGTTTTGCTTGAACAAAAAAATTTCAATTTAATATAATCAAAATTATCCATTTTGCATTTCACAATGTACTCCGGTTCTTCCTTAACCATAAATTCCTTCCTTCTCCACAGATCTGAGAGGTAGACTACTCCTTGTTCTCCTAATCTGCTTATAATATCACCCTTTATTTCTAAATCATGAACCCATTTTGACCTTATCTTGGTATAAGGCTTCATAGAATTCTGCATATTGGATTCTTCATTGATTTAATGGAGAAATAGATTTATCTATAACTGAGGATCAAACTTGGTAGACTTTATCTCTTTCAAATTTTCATTCTAGGGTTACTTTTTAGGGCTTATATTTCCAAGGGAAATCCGCTTCTTGCTTTCAAATGGTTTGTCTTGCTGAAAACCAGCTATGAAATCTTTTTTTTTTTTTTTTCTTTCCCCTGAGGCTGGGGTTAAGTGACTTGGCCAGGGTCACACAGCTGGGAAGTGTTAAATGTCTGAGATCAGATTTGAACTCAGGTCCTCCTGAATTCAAGGCTGGTGCTCTATCCACTGCGCCCCCTAGCTGCCTCCCTATGAACTCTTTTGATGTTTTAAAAAATATATCATATGTTTAAAAATGTATATATGCATTTATGCATAGATACATACATAGGGATACACACTATGTACATACACACCCATATATATGTACATGTACACACACATATACATACACAAACAGTTTCTTTTTACCAGAAAGTGATCTCTTTGGCAGCCCAGTAATTCTGGACTCTGAAAGTGATTCAAATAGCTTTTGGAGCCTATTAGAGATCATCATTTCTACTTGGCCCTCTGACACTTGTATGGTCTATGAGTGGAAGGAGTTTTCTTGCAAACTATTAATTACATAAAGGACAGTTTGCCATTTGCTCATTATTATAATTTCAAAGATGGTGCTTCGAGGCATTCCGGAGCAATCTACTCAATGGTGTTCACACCGCTCTCCTTACGACTTGAACGATCAATTTCACTATAAATATCTTCCCTATTGAAGCGTTGGGTCATTAAGTTTAACACTGTCAGTGTTCTACCTATTACATACTACTTAATTAGTGATATTAGGTGATATTAGGCAGCATACTTCACACTGAAATATATTTAGATTTTTTTTATACTATCATCGGAGCCTAGGATGTACTATAAAAGCTTAACAGTGGAGTAATTGTGTGGTAAAGGTACAGATAGTTGATATGTCTAATCAAGAACAAATATTCATTATGGGTAATGTACTGTGTAGCTCTCATTCATGTGAAGGGATGGTGGTAGACATGGGCAGAGCAGTATCTGGGACTGGCTGTTCTTTCAAAGCTTATTTGTACCCCAGAAATTGGACACTGACTTCAGGATCTTGATTGTAGAGACTTTAAGATGGGAACTTAGGAAGGAAGGACGATTTCTTCCTCCAGAGTTAGCAAGACGGGATGGTGAATAAAGGGCTAGTTTTGGGATCTGCCTCAGTCACTTACTAGCTTGTGTAACTCACTTTCCTGTACCTCAGTTTCTGCATCTGTAAAATGGGAGGCAGGTTGCACTCGATGGATAGAAGGCCCCTTCTAGCTCTAATTTATGATCTGGTGATGATGCATTGGGGGAGTGTTGAGGAAAAAACATGGTTTCTCTACTTCTTCATCCTTTAGATTTAGTTGGCAAAGTTTAATTAGCTCACAAATGTAGTTGCCCAGAACAAATCTACAGTGTCATCTTTTCTCACTTAGTCCTTCCTTATACTTAGCATTATTAGGTTTGTTCAGCATCTAAGCACACTGCTCATGGACCTCGTTGGGGAGTTCTTTTACTAAGTCAAGCCTCGTAAGGCAAATCCAAAGCAGAGGCACCGAATGAAACAGAATCACAGGTGATTTCAATGACTTGGGTATTCAACTGCTCTGCCCTTCATTTCCAAATGGTCGCCATCCATCTCCCCTACAAGTCTCCCAGGCAGTATAAGGACTGTCCATGATGAACCCTGGGTTCTAAATCTAGCAGGAGGAAGATTCATCAAGTCATACTTTTTTCTACTTTGGGCCTCAATGTCTTTATCTGTAAAATGAAAGCACTAGAAGAGATGGCCTCTAAGCTCTTGATTCTGGCTGCTTGGCTGCCTCTCTCCTTCCTTAGACCAGCCCTAGCTACTTATATATATATATATATATACACACATATATATGTATATATGTATACTCACATATACATATATACATACATATATATATGTGTATATATATATATATATGTATATATATATATATATATATATATCTAGGGTTTTTTAAAAACTATTTCAGGATTAATTTTCCTTAAATAGATCTTGTCTATTGTCTTCCAGATTCTTCTCTGGAAATGTTGATTCATTTTGGGACTAGAACATTTAGAGAACCGAGTCTGATGGGAGCACTGGCCTTGGGGACAGAGGGGTAGAGTTCAAATCTCACCTCTCACTACTTATTAACTTGAATAAGACCTTGGGCTCCTTTGAGCTTCAGTTTATTCTGTGAAATGGGTGGGTCGGGTCTCCAAGATCTCTTTCAAGTCTATTTCTAAGGTCTGACAAATCTAATTTTGACCCATTTTATTGGATTCCATGTGGATCCCACCTTGGCAAAGGAAGTTAAAGGACTAATTCCAGATCCACAAAGGTGTCTTAAAGCCTTAATCTTACATAATGCTTCTCATCTTCTGACACCTCCAACCACTTATAGAATTCAGCTGCTCTTGATGAGTATAATTTGATTGATTTTGCCCAAGTAACTGAAAGTGATGGACCTGGTAAAGAAACTGATTTGGGAGTGATTTGGAGGCTTTGCCAGGTGTCTACAACTGTATTATAACATTTCAGTCAATGGGGGGGGAATGGGAAGGTTGCTCAATAAGCATCCTCCAGACCAGTGTTTCTTAGACATTTTCCAGATGACTCCATTTCATCTGAACCATTTTTACATGATTCAGGGTGTGTGTGTGTGTGTGTGTGTGTGTGTGTGTGTGTGTGTATTCCTAATTATGTAACTCTGAACAACTCACTTAACCGTGTTTGCCTCAGTTTCCTTATCTTTAAAATGAGCTGGAGAAGGAAATGGCAATTTCCTCTAGTGTCTTTGCCAAGAAAATCGCAAATGGAGTCATGAAGACTTGGACATAATTGATATATATGTGTGTGTGTGTGTGTGTGTGTGTGTGTGTGTGTGTGTGTGTATGTATATATATATAATATATATAATAAGTATACAAGTCAAAAAGTGATAATAAATCATAATTTTGCAGCCCCCACATTCAGTTAGGAGACTATATAGAGTAGTGAACCATGGTTTAGGAAGTTGGGCTCTAGGTCACTAGAAAAGGATGGATATAAAACATAAGGTTTTCTTAGCTTTAATCAAGTGGGAAAGGGAAGAATCAAGCAGAAAGCACCTGTGAAAGTACTGTTTAGGGTCTGTTCTGGGCATTAGAGAACGAAAGAGCAGGATGAAAAGTCTCGGTACTCAAGGGCTTATTTTTTCTTAAGGTAGATGACATTTACATACACACACACATGTGTACATAGCCAATTAACCAACAAATCAATCGCCCAAAACTTATTAAACAACTCTTGTGACTAAGTACACAGGCAAAGAGACAAAAAGGAGTCGGGAGTCGGGAGGCATTTAGGGTTAGGGTTATAATCCTGACCTCAGGGGGCATACATTCTATTACATTTTAGTATTAATATTATATTCTATTATTACAGTTTCCCATGTAGGTATCAGTGAATCAAAAAATATTTATTAAATTTCCATTTTGTGCCAGCAATTGTGTTAGGCACTGGGGGGGGGGCACAAAATCAAAAGTTAAGTAGCCTCTGCCCTCAAGGAACTTACATTTATTTTGGGAACACAACATGTATACTTCTAAATAAATCAACGAGTATTTATTAAGCACTTGTGTGCCCTCTACTAGGAACACAAAGGTAAAAGTGAAACAATTTCTGTCCTTGAGGGGCTGCCATTCCATTGAATGAGTGTCTATGTGTATGTGTGTATAGTATAAATACACATATATAAAAGAATATACAAAAATATACCAGATAAGGATAATTGTGGGGACAAGAGGGAACTTTTGCCCATATCTCTCAACATTTGTATTTTGGGATCTGTTGATACACACGTGATTGGTATTTTGCCAAGAGTGAAACAATGCTAGTTTGTAGATGATGTAATTTAGGGTTAACACAGTGTAGCGTTACTACGCAAATTTTTCTAACACTTAGATTTTCTGTTTTAAGAACATTTGTCTGGCTACATATTCCCATCATCTGGCTTTTAAAGAGTTGAATCCGCATCTAACACAATCCCTAACACACAGTAGGTGTTGAATTTTGTTTATTGAAGGCAGCTAGGTGGCCCAATAGATGAAGTGATAGAGTTGAAATTAGGGAAGACTCTCCATGAGTTCAAATTTGGCATTGGACACTTCCTAACTATGTAACTCTGAACAACTCACTTCACCCTGTTTGCCTCAGTTTCCTTATCTGTAAAATGAGCTGGAGAAGGAAATGGCAAATCCCTCTAGTGTCTTCACCAAGAAAACTCCAAATGGAGTCAAGAAGACTCCAAAACAATCCAACAAAAAATGTTTATTGATTGATCAAAATAAGTCTCTGAAGATCTTGTCAGCAATTTACAAAATGGATCAGGCCAAAGATGAAATCCATCTCCCTAAATAAAAACAAGGCCAGGTCTGACCAACAACTTTGCACTTAACAGGCTTTACATAGTCAATTGAAAATTACTCAGCACAGTAATAAATGTTTAGCAAGTGATGTTTCTTTGCACATCAGGTGGTAAAACTGTAGCTGTGAATACATTGCTTGTAGTAAGAGTCTCCTCTTTTAATGCTGTGGTCGCAGATGGGCTAATAAATATTCAGTGTCTTTGAAGTACATTTGCAGTTTCGGAGGGTTCATGTCCCTTCCCCCTCTTTTACACAAATAAAATGCACAATCACCTTAAATCATACTTTTTAATGAGGGAAAAACATTGTAAGTCATTGTGAAAAACATCCAATGTGTTTTGAAAGTGGCTGGCTCCATTCTGGCAAGGCTGTGGCTTTAGTGTTCAAATTAGTGTTTGTTTCATCTAGTGAAGGAACCCTTTTGTGACTTGGAAATTTAGTAGAAACTCCGGCAACACTCTCGATAGCCAAGTGTCCTATCAATCGGCAAAGATTTACTATCCAGAGAATCTGGAGGGCTACTGTCATCCTTCAAAGTACAAACGAAATGGTGACTTATTGATCCAATGAAGAAGAAAATTGACTTTGTTTCCAGATCAAAGGATCTATAGAGATCTTTCCATCCATAATCTCATCACTTATTCTATGTTCAGAATACATCTAAACAAATGTAAACATATATCTATATCTATAGTGTGCATATGCTTGAATATGCCCATATATCTTTGTGTGGTATATGTCACTCTGAATCATTGATGAAAACGTTATCTCGAGAGTGGGACCAAGCATAGGTCTCTGTGTCAGTCCAAATCGCTATGAAATGAATATTCGGAATCCAATTCTATGTATCATCATTGGTTAGCTCCTGGATTTCCATCTTAATCCACATGAATAGAATGAAAGATTCTATCATCTTTTCAAAATTTGGGTACACTATATCTAAAGCAACTATTTGAGGCATTTAGGTGGCACAATGGATGGCGTGTGGAGCTTGAAATAAGGAGTAGTTGAGTTCAAATCTCGTGTCCCGATCAGCTGTGTGACCCTCGGTAAGTCACTTACCCCTAATTGTCTCCCCCAAAAATTCAATATAAATGTGAGCTATATAACAGACCTCCCAATTTATTTATCATGCCCAAAAGGGAAATTAGGCTCATCTGGTATGACTGTGATCTTCTCTTTTGTGGGCCTTCTTTTCTTGCATTGTAAAATGAGTGAGGTGGACTCGATGACCTTGGAAGTCCTCAACATGATACCAAAGAAAAAGAATTGGCTTGGGAGCCAGCGGGCTTGGCTTCAGATATTTGCTCCCTGTGTGATCTTGAGCAAGTTATTTAACTGCCCTAGAATCTGTTTCCTTATTTCTAAAAAGACTGCTGACGTTCTTCCAGTTCCAGGCCTATGATCCTGTGTATGTCCCAGCATAAGATCTTTTATATTCTTAGTTCTCAGTTTCCTTCTCTGTAAAATAAATGGGGACTAGCTGGCATATGAGATTCCTTTGAATGCACCTGTGCCATGAATTACACAGTGGAAAGAACGCTGGTTTCAAAATCTAGCATCCTGAGGTTGGATCCCACCTTAGACATTAGCTAGTGATAGAATCTTGGGCAAATCTCTCATTACATAAGAACTTCAGCTTTCTCCTTCACAAAATGGGGAGAAGAATCTTTGCTCTGCTTGTGGACAGTATGAGCTCCGTAAGGAAAGTGCTCTGGAATCCTTAGCTGCTCTCGAGAAACGTGAGTCATTATTGTGAGCCAGAGACAGATGTGGCTTAAGGAATAAGACAATTTGGAGATGAGACAATCTCCCCTAATGATGTCCAATCTCAAAACTCCCAAGACAAACAGCAGTTATTTTGGAGGCTCTTCTCTGTAACAATCATTCTGAGCAAAAGTAGCAGTTCAGTGGACATTTCCTAAGATTGTGTTAGCAGCTGAAACAAGTACATTGAATGGGATGGTAATTTCCTAAGTTTTATGTGACTTGGTTTTTTAAATAGAGATGAAATCAGATGGACATGAAGTTAATGAGTACTTGCCCATGTAAACCCATCTGGGCAAATCTACTTCTTCCCCACCCTCCTCAACTTCTGGGGCTTGCCATACCCAGTCCCATTAGATTGTAAAGTCTTTGAAGTCAGGGTGTGCCTTTTGCCTTTTTTTTTTTTTTTTTGTATCCCTAGCACTTAGCACAGTGCCTGAAGCATAATTAGTGCTTAATAAATGTTTATTAAATTTAAATTGCCCCAAAGCAGCTACTGATTGCGACTAGAAGGGGCTGACAATCTTAGAGCTTCTTAAAGCAGCCATACTCCTGAAAAGATTTATGTACAAGCTAGATTTTTGGAGAAAGTTGATTTTTCTTCAAAGATCCACTGTGGTTGATTCTTATAACAGAGGCAGTATGGGTTGAGAAAAGGGTGTTGGGGTTTGAGTCAGGAGACTGGTTAGTTCCTGGCTCCACCCTTTAAATTCAATGACTTGGGGAAAATCAATCCTTTTTAGACTTTAGCTTCTTTAAAAGGTTGGGTTTCTAGGACTGTAAACCTATGATTCCTTGGCATGATTTGGAGCTGGTTGACCTTCTAAAAGAAAAGAACTGAAGATTAGAAAGTAGAAAATGGGTTAAGGTGGCAATTTGGGAAGGATTGGGAAGAACTGGACTTTTCTGGAAATATTTGGTTGTGAAGTCCAGAGAGAGAGAGAGAGAGAGAGAGAGAGAGAGAGAGAGAGAGAGAGAAACAGAGAGAGACAGAGACAGAGACAGAGACAGAGACAGAGATAGAGGCTGAGAGAAACAGAGAGAGAGAGAGGACAGAGAAGACAGAGACAGACAGAGATAGAGGCAGAGAGAGACACACAGAGAGAAGGAGAAACAGAGAGAGAGAGAGAGGACAGAGAAGACAGAGACAGAGAGACATACACACAGAGAGAATGTGTAGGTGTCTCAAATCTAGGTTTTCATTGAGCCTGTCTGCACCATTTCTTGCTGTTTTATCTTTAGCCCTTCTCCAACTAACTTAAAATCTCCCTAAGTTAGGCGACGAGAAGTGTGGGGGATGGAGAGAACACTTCGATTCTCCAGTTTAGACTTTTTGTAAATCCAATCTAAAAATGCAATTTAAACACATTCAGATACAGTACATAATACAAATGAAGATGCAAATGGTTATTAATAAAAAATGAGGTAAGTTAATGAAAAAGCAATTCACAATAGGTTTATATCACATAATGAAGTATCAGGGGCATAAAAGTCCTTGACATATGAGAATTAATCACTGGGCCCAGAATGTTCAGGAGACGTTGAAGGAGACATAATTTTCTGAACCCTCAAAGTGAAAAATGGAATGGAAGTGGAACTAAGTTTCTGTAGTCAGGACTGAGGCGCCGGAAATTCATAGTGGAAGAGATGGCTTCCATTTCTTAAAGTCTTTCAGAGCACTCTGTAACTCATTAAGGCCAGATCTGAGGGAACACTGATGCTGGGAGACGCCCATTTAATCCCCCCCAAAAAAAATTTTAGCCACCTCCTGGCTTTGGGATGGAGCTCAAAGCATCAGACTCATGGTCAGGACTGACCTTTAAAACACTGCCCCCATGACCAGTAAGAGTCTGCCTGGTGTTGAGTTTTGTTGAAATGTTTTAATGGTGGAAGTGGGAATCCTAAGGGAGGAAAAGTAAATGTAATCTTTTTTTTTTTTTTTTAATTCTAAAAGAAATCGGCAGACCGCAGTGGAAAAATCTCTGGATTTGGAATCAGAGAGGTTCAAAGGCTAGCTCAGACACATACTTGTTGTGCCATTCTGGATAGGTTCCTTCAGTTCTAATTCTGTTTCTCTAATCTCAGTTTTCACATCTGCATAATGTTGGGATTGTACTAGATGATTCCTCTTCTCCAGTTCCACCATCCTATGATCATGAACTTTGCAATTATCCAAAGGCAGAGCAGCCCTCTCTACTCACATGTAGGCTCGTCACTTCACTTCCTACTGAGGAAGCCTGCCTTATGTCCCTGCCTTATGTCTCTACCCACTTCAGGCCATGTTCACTGAGCTGCCAAAGGGATCTTCCTAAGTGCTGTCACCTGCACCGGCCAGGAACTTCATCAGCTCCTCATCACCTGTGTCTGACCTGGGTAGAGCCTCCCTAGATCCTGTTGAGTAGCAATAGTTGGACATGTTGTACTTTGTTGTTTTGTTTGCTCCTCTTTGAGTTCAAAGGGCAGCAATGATCATGGCGGTGACCACCGATATCAGATATAAAGTCTTCTGCTTGGCATTTAAAGGCTTTTGTAACCCGTGTTCTTCCTTTCCAGTCTTCTTAATCTTTCCCTTCCACTCTAGGATCCAGCCACTGGTCTCCTTGCTGGTTCTTTTTCGCAGCTCTCCATCTCCCATCTCCATGACTTTTCTCTGGCTCTCTCCTAAGCCTGTAACGTTCCCTCTCTTCACTTCTACCTGCTGGCTTCCTTGAAGACTCAGTTTAGATTTCAGTTTCTATAGAAGGCCTTTCTTGATTCCATCTACTGCTAGTGTCTTCCCTTCTAGATTTAGCTTCCATTTATGCTGTATGGCCAGAGTTTTCTGTATGTTGTTTCTGTTATTAGAATGTGAACTTCTTGAAGACAGAGAGCATGTTTTTGCCTCTTTTTGTATCCCGGATTACAAGTAAACACATCAGAAATACTTTTTGGCTAACTGACCACTCCCTCCCGGGACCAACTTATTGTTCATTTTCAATGACTACGATGTAGATAAGAATGGACATGTTGTATAGGTTGTCCATGTGATTGTGTATCATGATTAGGCAAGAGGCATTCTTCATCCCGTCTCTCCATGTAGTAAAATTTGAAGTCCTAAGTCCAAATCCATATATAGTTTATGAATCCTGTTTGAATTGTAACTGCAAAGACGAATCCTTGCTAAAAAGAACATAAATGCTCTTCTGAACTGTTGGAATAGCCCAAAGACCTCAATTAAGTTATGTTTCCTGCTTTCTTGACCTACAAGTCGTGGGAGTGGATCAATTCAGTCCTGTGGCAATTAGTCTTCTTTTCTGCTTTTTTTATGACCATGATTTACATCATATCCAATTACATCATCACAGATAACATCACAAAAGAGTTAGAATTATAGAAGAGTGGAAGCATAATAGGATTTAGAGATCATCTGGTCTAACAAAATCAAGATATTGATGAGTGCATAGGGACTCAGAGACACTGACTCTGTGTGGTACATGGCCAGGGAGTTATTTCTCCTTTTTTTTTTAATTGAGTAGGATACAGAAAAAGAAAAAAAAAATCCAAAATGCATTCAGGGGAAACTGAACTTGCTTCTTAAAACAGTAAAATATTGTTTTCATTTTTTTCCTGCTATTTCTTTTCAGTTACCAAGAAATATTCCCACTCATGGCACACAAAAGAAAAGGTTTAATTCTTGTAATAACTATGCAGAGTTAAGCAAAACTAATTCTTTCATTGGCCAAGTGTAAAAAAATATACGTCTCATTCTGCATGCTGAGTTTATGATTTCACTGTCAGAAGCTTATTTCATCACTAGTCCTCTGGGATCATAGCTGACCGTTGCATTCACCAGACAAATTAAGTCTTTCAGAGATGTCTTTTTGTTGTTCAGTCATGTTCAACTCTTTCTTACCCTTCTTGAGGTTTTCTTGGCAAAGATATTGGAGTGATTTGTCATTTCCTTCTAAGTTGTCTTTATGATATTATTGTATGAATTCTGTTCTGCTCATTGTATTCTGTATCAGTTCACATATATCTTTGTGGATTTCTCTAAAATCAATTGGGCATCATTTCTTTTGGCATTTAATTACATTCATGTTCAGCTATTCCCTACTTGACGGGCTCCCCTTTAGTCTCGAGGTCTTTGCTACTACAAAAAAGAGCTGCTACTTTCTGCGGTAGCAAAGAATTGGAAAATGAGTAGATGTGATAATAGAATATTATTGTTCTATAAAAATGATGAACCAGCTGGTTTGAGAAAGACCTAAAAAGATTTACATGAACTGATACTGAATGAAACAAGCAGAACCAGGAATACAGTGTACACAGTAACAGCGAGAGTGGGCGATGATCAACCGTGAAAGACTTGTTTCTTCTCGGTGGTTCAGTGATCCAAAGCAATCCAATAGACTTTGAGCAGAAAATGCCATCTGCAATCAGAGAAAGAACTGAGGAGACTACATGTAAATCAACAGAACTATATTCACTTCTTGTTTCTGTTTTTTTTTTAATCTCTTCCTTGATTTTCCCCTTTTGCTCTGATTTTTCTCTCCCAACATGATTCATAAAACAATGTGTACTTTAAAAAAGAGCTGCTAAAAAAGCTCCTCTTTCTTTGATATTTTGGGGGCATAGATGTGGCAGAGATGCGCTTTCTCACTATCCCTTCACTTCTCTTGAGTTTCAAGTCACCTGGACCTGACATATTACATATACTCCACAGTATTAGAAGGGTCTATGAACAGAACTGCCAATCTTTGTTGGTGATTTTTTGAGTCAACAATGGAGAGAGAGAGAGAGAGAGAGAGAGAGAGAGAGAGAGAGAGAGAGAGAGAGAGAGAGAGAGAGAGACAGAGAGAGAGGGAGAGCGAGAGAGAGAGACAGAGAGAGAGAGAGAGAGAGAGAGAGAGAGAGAGAGAGAGAGAGAGAGAGAGAGACAGAGACAGAGACACACACAGAGAGAGAGAGAGAGAGAGAGAGAGAGAGAGAGAGAGAGAGAGAGAGAGAGAGGAAATAGGCAAATATTCTGATTTTCAGAGATTCCTTCAAACACTAAACTAGAGAGTTTAATACTGGTTTCTGATAAAATTCTAGTGCAAACAGCCTATTAAGAATGTTTTAGGTTCAATTTCTTTAGGTCCAATTCTTTATCCTTCTAGATGCCTCCTGACTCTTTAATACTATTAATAAAATTTTGATTGATAAACATTTATTAAGTGCCTACTCTAATCCTTGAACTATATACCTTTTATAATTAATATGAAGAAAACATTTTTTAAACCTTAAAATGTTGAAGCTATAGAAATATGATTACATCATTAATAAATCATTATGTTTCCAATAAAGCAAGACTGCTGGGTTATCCTGTAATCACTCAGTTACTTCTTGATGCAGTCTATATTAATAATGTCACTATTCGTTGGCGCAGTCTACACTAGGAGGGTAACCATTTTATTAATTCAGTTGATAATAATGCAACCATTTACTTATTAGTGAAGTCTACGCAGTGAGGTAACCATTTTATTGGTATAGTCTATACCAGTAATCACTTTTTTTTTTTCCTGAGGTGATTGGGGTTAAGTGACTTGCCCAGGGTCACACAGCCAGGAAATATTAAGTGTCTGAGACCACATTTGACTCAGATCCTCCTGACTTCAGGGCTGGTGCTCTATCCACTTCATCACTTAGTTGCCCCCCAATAACCACTTCTTTTTGGTGTACTCTACACTAATAATCTTGGGATTATACAAACATGACCCTAAGAACAAAGCCCTGTAGTCAAAATGGGAATGTAGAGATCATTTAATCTGACCTCATTTTATAGAGCAGAGTCTAGTGAGTTCACCCCAGTTATGCTATAAAAATAGTAAGCGACCTCTGACCGTCACCCCCATCCTTCCATTTTTGCCTTCATCTTTCCTTCAGCTGTTTTCTGACCCTTGTGATCTCTACCCTTCACCCTCAGAATTTTTCAGACATTCTCCCTGTCATAACTGCACTTCCTCCAATCTCAGCTCTATAACCTCACGGGACAAGGTGTTCTGCTCTCCAACCTCCTACTCCCTGGTCTTATTGTTGCTTGTTCCTTGACTGACCCCAGCCCTGGATTACCTCTCCCACCAACCATCTACCTTTTTTTTGTTCCCATTCATATGCTCTGAACAGAGTCAAAGAGCTGTGCTCACAGCCTACATTCTACATTCATGTCACACACCTTTGACTGGGCTCTGGAACCTAAATGACTTTCTATCTCATACTCACATAGAGCTTCAGCACCTTTAGAGATATTCTAAATCCCCGGTCCCCTCAAGACTCCCAATCCTCTTCTTTTCAGGACTTTATCCCTCTCCTTTCCTTTCTGTTAGTCTCTGATAACGAGACAAGGCTGCCCTTCCACGTGTGCTGCTGAGCCTCTTCCCTCCCCTTATCTCTGTCATGCATCTTCAATCTCTCTCCATCTACTGGCTTCCTGCCTTCCTACCTGCCCAAGTCTCTAGCTTTTAAAGAACATTTCCTCAGACTTACCATCTGCTCAAGCTCTTGTGTTCTTTTCTCCCTTTCTCAGACTCCTAGGAAAAAGCCATCTGTATTTGTTGCCTCAACTTCCCACCTCAACGCTTTGCATTCTGGCTTCCGCTATCATCATTCAGCTGACACCGCTCTCCAGCTTTGCTAAGAATCTCTTAATTTTCCAAATTGGATCTTCTCTTCTCAGTTGTCCTCTTCTTGGATCTGCTGCATTTAACACTGCTGAGCCCCTTCTCCTGTATATTCTTTCCCCTTTGGGTATTTGTGTCGCTCCTGTCCAGGTTCTTCTCTTGTCTTACCACACCTTCTCTAACCTTTACCGGCTTACCAGCTGTATCAGCCCCAGGTGGGCTTTCCCTCTGCCCTGAGCCCTTCTTTCTCTCTCCCTTCTCTCTCTTTAGTGACTTTAATAACTTTCATGGATTTAACTGTCATCTCCATGCAGCTGGTTCACAGATCTATATATCTAGTTGCAGTCTCTTTCTTGAGATCATTTAGAGTTCTTAGTTAACATTGGTTGAAATATTGAATTATTATTGGTTGAGGAAATAGAAAATATAGAGGCTCAGTTCTAGACCTTTGGTTTTCATTTGAAAATATGAATACATTATGGTTTATGTAGAAGGAAGAATGAATAAATGGAGTAAATGAATGAAAAAAGCATTTATTGAGCACTATGTACCAAACTCTAAATCAGGGGATCTCAAACTATGGCCCGCAGGCCACATGTGGCTGCTGAGGACGTTTATGTGGCCCGCCGGGTTATGGCAAATGGGCTGAGGGGCGGAGACAGAGTGTGAGCTTTTGTTTTTACTATAGTCCAGCCTCCTACAGTTTGAGGGACAGTGAACTGGCCCCTATTTAAGAAGTTTGAGGACCCCTGCTCTAAAAGCTGGGTTAGAAAGAAAAAAAAAAGAAAAAGAAAAATTTGAGCCAGTGAATTGGGGAAGACAACCCATTAAAAAGTTCAGCTGCAGAGATGGAAAGCTTAAAGGCTCCTTACTTAGGGTGTGTTCTCTGATTGAGCCATACTGCCCTGATGGCTATTTCTCCACCCTGTATTTCATCTTTTTTCCTCCTATCGGTTGTACTAGTGGTTTTCCATGCCCAGAATGCTTCAGCTCCTTACCTCTGATCCTTGGACTCCATGCTTTTCTTCCGACTTTGCTCAATTGTTCCCTTCTTCAAAAAGTCTTTCAGGATTCTCCCTAGTTGCTAAGAAATACCCTCCCCAAACTACCCTGCATTCATTTTGCATATATCCTCACTGTACCCACTGACAAGTGTGTCTGGCATTAAAATGGAAGCTCCTTGAGGGCTTTTGTGATTTTGCTTTTGTAGCTCCAGAACCTAGCCCAGCACCTGGCATATAGTAAGTACCTCACAGATATTTCAGATTGATGGACTGAGCAATGAAACTTTCTCATTAGCAGAGATTATATTTCAGAGTGATGACCTTTTTAGAAATAATTTATCACTCTGAACTTTCTGCAAATGATTACTTTTAAATGGCTGCACTTTCTTAGATGACTACATTTAATGTGAGATCCCCCTCCCACTTCTCCAATTCAAAAGTAAATCATTAAGACTACTCAGACATACTCTTTATATGATAATCAATCAATCAATCAACTAGCACTTATTAAGTGTCTTTGTGTGTGCCAGGCACCGTGCCTGGTCTATCAGCTATCCTAGACCATTAGGAGTAAGTTCAGATGGTAAAATCTTGCCAGATTCAGCATAAATCCTGACGTTGATAAATTGGATTGATGAAAAGAATCAATATCATGGGCCATTCCTGCCTTTTGTAATAGTTTGCAGGATCATAAATGATTTACTATAGGAAAAATATGTCAGCAGGAGAAATAATGTTATCTGTGGTCCAAGTGTATTGACAATTTAATTCTTAGAGTCCACATCATCATGGCTTAATGCAAGCCTGATTATATTAAAACTAAATAAGCCAGAAATAAAGTGTTCATGGCGATACTGAGCCCACATAGAGACCATCCATCTCTCTGCCCTTTTCGTGTGTGTGCATTGTCCCGAGTCCCTCTTACAGTTTATCTTTACAGATATTTTTATAAAGCTTATATTCTAGCATTTTCTAAAATGAATTTACTTTACACAACCCAAATACTCAGATATGAAGCATTCTCAGGCTTGGGCTGGGCTCCTTGAGGATAGGACTGATTTTTGTCTTTCTTTATATTCTCAATGCTTAGTATAGTTTGTGGCACATAGTAGGTGCTTAATAAGTGTTTAATGATCCATAAATAGAGAGTTATAACTAGCAATTCCAATGCTTGGGGCAAGCGATGTGGGTGGAAGAAATCTTAGACCTCAGGACACAAGGCTTCTTACTTTCCACCCCTCCAATTAAAGGGACTGTATGGAAATCTCTAGGCCCCCTCTTATCCTTGGGGTCTTGTGATTTTGCTGATATAGAGGAGAAGGGAGGAGGAGCCCACTTTTGTATGTTTACAAATTATTATTAATTGCATGCAAAGCTCAAGTGTTTCTACCTGCCCAAATGGTACCAGCACTGTTAGCTATTGACTAATTTTTCAACCATTGATATACACAATGTCTTTGTCTCAATGCAAGCCTTGGTTGCCCCGCCCTAATGCCAGTTCTGGATAGATCAATCAACAGTCCTTATTGAGCACCTATTTACTATATTCCAGGCACCATATTGGACTCTAGGAACATTAGGATAGAAATGAACTTCTCAAGAGGAACTGATATTGTAATGACTTGGGAGGGAATTCTCTCTCCTTAGGTCCCACTTCCAATATTTATTGGATGTGGGAGCTTAAGCTAGTCACTTACTCTCTGCCTTAATGGGGGTAATAGCCCCTGACTCCCAGGATCATTGGGAGCACTTATGTTTAAACTGTTAAATAAATATGAGTGACTTTTAATATATTAGTAAGAAGAGGACTGGGATAAAAGTTCTCTTGGCTGACAGATATTCTTTCCTGGGAATGACTTAGAATGGGAATAAAACTTCTTCCTGATCTTCACTGATGTTACATGTGATTGTGGGCCCTCCTCCCCCAGGAATATGGCAGCCAGGCAAACATCCTCAGTGCCTACTTCCGAGCCTCAGGTGTTGATGTTTCCAGAGTGGAGATGTTGTATTACATTGTTTCTTATATTTTCTTTATTGTTACAGGGATAAATGTGTTTGTTGATTGTGTGTTGCTTTGATGTTTTAAGTTTCCTCTTCCCTTATGTCTTGTTTGAATCAAAGTTCTGAGCAGTAATAGACTTATTCTCACCCCCTTTAGGTCTGTGCCCATTAAATGTGAATTCCAAACCTGGATTAACCTTAGAGAGTCACCAATGGTAATCCTTCTGGTAAGTCAAAAGCTACGTACTGCTATCTGACCTGCTGATACATCCTTAGGACCACTGGACTTGTCCATCTGCCCTATAGATGAACTCTTCTGTGTTGTTTCCCTCCATTATAGTTCCATGAGAGCAGGGATTGTTGTTTCTTTTTTTTTGTATAGGGCTTGGCACACAGCAGACACTTCAAATAATTTTTCATCCATTGGTATACACAATCTACATTGTGCTAGTATTTAGATTTGTTTGAAAGCTAGGTTTCTGTGTTTTTGTTCAACCCGTATTACTTTAATACTCCCTTTGCTTTAATCATAGACAAGTGGATCACTTTATAATGACTACTCCTAAACTAACGTCCATTTATCTATAGTCATGGCTAGTAAATATAGTTGTTTTTTCTTTTTTTTTTCCCCCCCTGAGGCTGGGGTTAAGTGACTTGCCCAGGGTCACACAGCTAGGAAATGTCTGAGACCAGATTTGAACTCAGATCCTCCTGAATTCAAGGCTGGTGCTCTATCCACTGTGCCACCTAGCTGTCCCTTAGTAAATATAGTTGTACTTCAAGGAGAAAAATCAAGATATGCTCAAAATGACTAACTGACTAAAAGAAGTAAAAATCTGGGAGCTGTTGGGACCCTGGATCTCTTAGAATCAGCCAAAGTCAGGATAAGCAAAAGTCTTTATTCTTGGTCTTTTGCGGTCGAGGTCAGGGGGTTAGATCTAGCAATCTCCACACCTCCTTCCTCTCCCTCCACCACCAGGAGAATGGATCAATTTCCTCCTCCTACTCCGCCCACTCATGTCACTTCCCCTTCTTTGTCCACATGCACTGATCCAGCCAGCACAAAATAGCTGGGGAGGGTCATCCTTCAAACATGTTAATAGAGAATTGTCCAATTGGCAATTAGCCTCACGTGCTCCATTATCCAAGTGCATTTGCTCAGTTCTAGCCCTTTAGGGGGAGTGGGTATGCCTGAGCAAATTTATTTGGCATAATGTCTGCATGCATTAGAATACTCCAGTTTTGCTGTGCTTTCCTTTATGGGTTTCCATTTCAATTAACTGGGATCCTGCGCTCAGTGTTGATTCCAGTGACTTATTTAAAACCAAGAATTCCCTCCCACTTGTATTCTCCACTGGTTTCAGGTTATCCATTAGTAAGGATTTGCCATGACTAATAATTCAAAGGTGGCCAATTTAAAATCACTCATGGGATGTACACGGAATTATTTGAGACTGTCTTATTTTATACCTACGTGTCTATTCAATTCAACAAGCATGTATTAATTGCTGACTGTGTGCTATCTACATTGAATTCAGTTTAACATTTATTAATGGCCTACTTTGTGCCAGAAACTGGGGATACAAATTTTAAAATGAAGCTAACAGTCCCTGAATGAAGGGAGGGATGGAAGGAAGGAGACCCTATATACTACTTTTGGATGGTAGTAACAAAAGCAATAGTCATGGGGATGTTTCTTCTCCAATGTCCTTTTCATTGATCAATAAATATCACTTCCTCCTGCTGAGCCATTTGCAGGGCCACAGATTGTGGTGGTGGAAGCTCTCCCTATATCTGTAGTGGCCGTGGCTGTGGTCCCAGTAGCAGCATCCCCATGGGGAATGCCCCCTGGGATGATGGCTATGGGGGCCAGGCTGAAAGGATGATTCCCAGAACTCTTGGGCTTATGCCCATTGTTGCTAATTGGTCAACGGCAAGGGAGTGGTTCCTTTGCCACAGTGATTGCTCCTCCTGATGATGGCTGTGGGCCAGGCTGTGGGCAGCTCAGAAGTTCCAGGACCAGGACTCTAGTGCCACTGTGGTCTTAGGGGACTCACTTGACCACATTGCCCCTGACTCTGCCAAAGAGACACGTCTTGATAACTGATGGATTATGAGAGCTAAGGAAGAGTAAAGAGCCAAAGATGATTCAGAGGTTGTGAATCTGATGATTGGAAGGATGATGATGATGATGATGATATTTCTATTTTGGCTCAAGCTCACTGTAATTCTTTTTTCCTTCTCCTTCCTCAACTACTTGGAAAAGTGTGGGCAGTTCTAAGTGAGATATCTCAATCTTCAATTAATTGTAGTGGCTGAAAACAATATATCATTAAGTGGAGATGCACACTGAGGTATGGGACGCACCATTGGAGGTGATATGATGTATGGGAGACATCTCCCTCTTCTGCATCTCTGCTGTCCGCCACCACTTGATCAACGGGCACCCATGGGGCAATTTGAAGATGCTTTAGAGTTGGCCATATGAAGCACCAGACAATTCCTTCACTGTTTTTGTTAGAATTTTCCATAGGAATTCTTTGGGTGATTTCTTATAAAATACAAGAGACATTTAAGAGGAGTTAATGAGAAGGGTTTTTTTATTCCCGAATGTCTTATTTGTGGCATTTGTGTTCCTGGTCCAGAGGCCAGACAGGGATCGCATCATAGGCCATACGGGGGCTGCTCGCTCCAGTCAGGACAGCAGGAAACGGAAGCAAATCCACCTTTAGGAAATCCTTGACATTGAATGGCTGGAAAGTATGCCGAGAACAAAGGCCCTCAGGTCATCCCAAATGAAAACTGTGTTAACTCAGAATAGAAAGACTCAGTGGAGAATGGAGACATGTCATTAAGCATTTAATGAGTTATCATATGATCACATAAAGACTGTTCTGCTCCCTGGGTCCCAGAGGGAAGAACCAAGAGCAATGGGTATCAGATGAGAAGCCTGATGTCAGGGGAAACATCACCCCCTCCCAAATACAAGAACAAGACTTTTTAACTAAGAGGGCTTTCCCCAAATACAGTGGACTGCCTTGAGAGGGATGAGTTGCCTCTGACTGGAGGTCTACAAGCAAGGGCTCGTCAGGAACGTTGCAAAAGAAATTCCTGTTCAGGGATGAGTCGGACTCAATGACTGCTGAGGGTGTTTTCAAGTTTGAAATCTGGTACCAAATATTCACTGTTTTATTGTAAATAGGAAAATCCTGGGTGTCTATTCATCACAGAGTTATTCTTTATGATCAAAAGGATTAAAATTTTATGATCAGGGATATGGCTCTAAATAATTGATCATCCCTTGAATAGTGGGCCCAATCTGCTATTTAAATTAAGAACACATTTTCTACTTCGAGCTGTTAACACTAAGTGACTACTATTAAGAGCCTGAGACTATACACCCATCATTTTTCATTTCAAAAGGCACCTTACTTTATTTAAAAAAATTGCCTTATTAAATAAAAAAATATAGCAGCTAATGTAAGTGTTTCCTCAGGCTCAAGAAGACCATACTTGGCAGATATTTGAAGGCTATCTTCCCCGGGGCTTGAAGCACAGGACTGCTTCTTTGTCACACAACTGTACTTTTAGCACACAAAAAGAAAGACAAGATGACCTCGGACGAGCCAGAGATTGGGGAATCTATCCAGTTTGTGGAGTTTTCAGATTAGGAAATTAGACCGTTATAATTAGAATTCTGAGATAATTGGTGGAAAAATTCAACAAGATGCACTTATGTTCTTCTCTTAAAGACAGGGCTAAGGAGACAAGTGGCCTGAATTGATAAGTAGCAAACACCGTAGTGTTTGGCAGAACCTGCAGGAATCATAATGAAAAAGCAACACTAAGGCCTTATAAAGACTAAGCTGATTAGGGATGGTTTCCTTTTTTTTTTTTGTGACTAAGAAAAGGTAAGGACTTCCAGCAATATTTTGGTAAAAATGTAGGGGTAATACAAATACAAATATGCTATAAAACTGCAGAGCAACTTACAAGACTTTTCTTTGACTATCACACTTTATTTTCTTTCTGGTAATACAAATATATAATAAAATAGAAAGTACCCAAATAGATTTTTAACAGGTAAGAAAAGAATACAGTTTCTGGATATCAAGCCATCATTTACAAATTAACACTGCAAAACATACGAATTAATAACTCTTAATTGGTTTACATAAGAATTATAATAGGAAATAAACAAAATCATCTATTTGATACAGAACAAATAAGAAAAAGCCCCCAACGTCCTAAGATTCTGTCATTATATTAGTTCTTCACAACGTTTTAAATGAATATAAATCTGTAAAAAAGACGTAGCTATTTCTGAACATTCTGTGGTACTTACAGACACATTTGATTCTTTGCCAAACTATTTTGATTGAAAGTGTGACCACACAACGTGCACGCACATTTTGGGGAACACTTGACAAAGCGCTAAAGCGTGAGATAATATCTTGCTGGAGGTGGAGGCATCCTGGGTCTTGGATAAGGGGCTAAGCCAGCTCGTAGTATTTCCCTGTCTGGGGATCGAAGTAGCAGTTTAGACATGGATCATACAACAGAGTCAGCACTTCCTCATCCTCTTCAGTGCTTAAGTCATCTTCACCTGTAGGAAAAAAGAGAAAGACATGAACCCACAAAGCTGAACAAAGTCGGGGAAATCCATTATTTATTGTGCTGACTGTGCAATCCACTGAGCTAAATACCGAGAGAAAGAGGATAAAACAGAAAAGATTCCCTGCCCCCAAGGTGTGATAAAATTCCACCTTCTTGAGGACAGTTTTTTTTTTTTTTTTTTTTATAAAAACGCTTGAAATCTATGGTTTTGTCGCTGTGGGAAGTCACCCAGGGGAATGCCCCTTGGTCAGTGGATTTAGATTGAGAATTGGCCCTGGGTACTCAGAGGTCCCCTGATTTTTTGAAAATTACAGAAGTTAGGAAAATGTTCAACAAACAAGCAAAAATTTGTGTCTGAAGGTGGACTATAGTAATATTTGAAGTAGAACAAGAAAGAAAATAACATAAATTTAAATAACTTTAGTGAATATCTAATCCTGCAGGATCTCAACCTAATATATTTTTTAGATATGTTAATTTAACTTTTTAATGAACTTATCTGTTATAGTTTTTCCTTCTTTTTTATTAATTTCATAATTATAACTTTTTTTTTTGACAATACATATGAATGGGTAATTTTTTACAATATTATCCCTTGCACTCACTGCTATTCCGAATTTTCCCCTCCTTCCCTTCACCCCCTTCCCTGGATGGCAGGCAGTCCCATACATGTTAAATGTGTTATAGTATATCCTAGATACAATCTATGTGTGCAGAACCGAATTTTTTGTTGCACAGGAAGAATTGGATTCAGAAGATAAAAATAACCTGGGAAGAAAAACAAAAATGCAAACATTTTACATTCATTTCCCAGTGTTCCTTCTCTGGGTGTAGCTGATTCTGTTCATCATTGATCAATTGGAACTGAGTTAGATCTTTTCTTTGTTGAAGATGTCCACTTCCATCAGAATGCATCCTCATATAGTATTGTTGTTGAAGTGTATAATGATCTAGTTCTGCTCACTTCACTCAGCATCAGTTGATGTAAGTCTCTCCAATCCTCTCTGTATTCTCTTGTTGGTCATTTCTTACAAAACAATAATATTCCATAGGATTTATATATCATAATTTACCCAACCATTCTCCAATTGATGGGCATCCACTCATTTTCCAGTTTCTAGCCATTACGAAAAGGGCTGCCACAAACATTATGGCACATACAGGTCCCTTTCCCCTCTTTAGTATTTCCTTGGGACATAAGCTCAGTAGTAACACTGATGGATCAAAGGGTATGCACAGTTTGATAACTTTTTTGGGCATAATTCCAGATTGCTCTCCAGAATGTCAACCTAATATTTTGAATCCTCCCGATTCTATTGCACAAAGGGAGAATCAGTGACTTCAGGAACTTCCTCTAAGTTGTTGGGTTGTGAGGGAGGTGGTGAAAGAGAGGAATTGGGCAGATGGAAAGAAAAGCACAAGGACAAACAAAGCCAGATAGAATAACTGGGAACTGGGCTCCCTGTTAACCTGGTATACACTCAAACCCCCCAAGCTGTCTTTATTGTAGTCCTTCCTGAAGTGGGAGGAGCAGGGAAAATGAAGCTGGGATTGTACTGGCTTTGATCGTGTACCAACCCTTAGAAAAAGGTAAACAATAAAAATGAATTTTAAAATCCTCCTAGCCTAATTCAAAGGGTCTAGCTACAAAAAGGAGAGAAGTAGCTATGGAGACAGGAAAGGATTCATTTATAATCATCCAAGTGGCTAAAAGGATGATGTCTGCTAGGGAAGTCGGCATTAGGTGCCTTTTATGGGCCAGGTTGCCAGATCCCTTGGAGGATGAGGAACAGTCTTTGTCTTTGAGGGGCTTACATTCTGCCACAATATCTTTATCATTTGCATGAATACGAACAGACCTGGAGTTGATTGAGATCTCAGTTGGTGCCCATTTGACGGAGAAGAAAACTGAGATACTGATGGGGTATAGCTTCTAGGAGAAAAATAGCAATAATCCTGAGGCTCCCTGTCCTAACACGTAAAATCCCTCAGCCTTAGAATGCTATAATATAATCCTACAAATGTGGCTGGCTGTTGGTCAGCGATAACAGGGCTTCTGAGACAAATGGTGAGATGCATACCAGACCATTCCTCAGTTCTACCTCTGGGCCATAAAATTAGCATCTCAGTGTCATGAAGAATAAGATCTCTCTGTCTTTTTCTATTAATTTATTTTCTTGCTCCCGGTTCTTGGCTAAATTTTTTTGGAACTTACCCCACTTCAGTTGGTGTTAGAATTATAATATTATACAATTATAATAAACTTGATTTAGAGATGGGTTCAAGCCTGCAAATTCTTTTGAGACACCTTGTGATACCAGTCTGCAATCCCAACCTTTTGGGGTCTCTTTGGACCTCAACAATACTGTGGCTTGCCCTGGCAGGAAGAAACAAGGCCTTGGAGATCCACTGGTTCTTTGATGGCCAGGTTGGCTTTAGATACAGCCCTGGGTGCTGGGAGGCTCTTAGAGATCATTCCCTCGAAAATGGGGAAACTGAGTTCTAGGAAATGAAGTAACCTGACAGATACTCAGGGCCAGGATGGGAACCTGAGGCCCAGAACAGGATCCTTTGCTGGATGGATCTGGGCCACAGCCCACTGTGATTAACTGAGTTTTGGAATAGCCAGGATATATTCAGTTTGCCAGAAGCCCGTGGTAGAGGGAGAATCCTGAAGTGCCTCAATCAAGTGCCCAAGAGGTTAGCTCTCCAGCTGTTCCTCTAAGGAAGAAATCCCATTCCTTCTGAAGTCTGGAAATCCACGGGAATGAGAGGAGAGAAGGGGCTTTTGGGTGGGGTACGATTTCAGCAAGAAACTTTCAGGGGCAGGTCTGGAGGAGAGGCAAGGGTCTCTTCTGGGCTCCTCAATTACCATGTAGTGACTTCCTGGGTCTAGATACACCCCCATGACCCAGCAAAGTGCCTGGCACATAGCTGGCATTTGAGATAAGTAGTTTCATCTGATTGACTCTTGCTGTGGTGGATGCCACAAAAATGCATGAAGTCTCTGGGGGAGCGAGGGGGAGCAGACAGGAGGGCCCAGGGCGCAACTATGGGATGTGTTCACTTCAGAAACAGAAACACACCAAACCAAACCAAACCAAACCAAATCTCCATAAAATTGCCTCTACTAATCAAATAGATCGCTATTTAATCTAATATAGTAGAGGCAAAACCCCACGTTCCTTTACATTAGAATGTAAGAAGCACCTCTCACATTCAACTCCAAAGTCACCCCCACTAACTCTGGTCTACAAGGACATGGTTGGTACTAACCATCATAGCTATCAGGCTGGGAAGCCGGCTGCTGGAGAGGCCTGGGAAGCCTGACTGGGGGGTGGTTGTGAGCAGGGGACCCCCTGTGCTCCTCATTGTCAAGAGACAGAGAGAAACACATAGACACCCCCCCAGAGTATGACTATACTGCCACCAGGAAGATTATCTAAAATGTGTGTGTTTGTAAAGACCTAATTTAAGGTTTCATGGTCTGAAATTAAGAGTGCTAAAGTTTTAAAGAACTGAATTCAAATCCTGCCTCAAAGGTCTGGAGAGCCCCTTAGTCTCTCTGGGTCTCACTGAGCTCAAATGTAAAATAAAGGGGTTGGACTGGCTGGACCAGGAGGTCGCTCCCAGTTTAGAGTGAGCATCGTGGGATCAAGTCTTCCTTACACGTGGCCTAAAATTGACAGGCTGAGAGGGTATTTTACATTGATCATGTCCCCTGCAGTATTTCCCTGCCTAATGTTCCATTTTTATAGATTTAATTAACCCTATTACTTTTACTATGAGAAAAATACCCTTGCCCAGGACCCTGGCCTAGACTATGTGACGTGCCTTTCTAACTGTAGCCTTCTCTACATAAGGTTCTTGAACTATTAGCCAAAACCCATTTTTTCACAGAGTAAAACTAATTTTCCCAATAGAGATAACCGAAAAATCATATAGCTGTGGAGTGAATTCTTTTGCATCATCAATCTCTTGTGGACCTCAGTCTATTTCTTGTCATGACTAAATAATGTTTTGGGAAAATCTGACCTTTGTGGTGAAGGATTATACTGAAGGTAACTGTTTATGGGCCTCTCTACCTGTAATTTATGGAAAGGCAGATTTACGGGCTAGCATTCCAAGATGAGAAACACTGGCATATTATAGGGCTAGTTGGGAATCTTGCTAGGAAGGTGGGTGGCGGATGAGGGGTGAGTCCTATACCCAGCTGGGCAGGGAGAATCAACAGGGACCCAATTCATTTCTAGATGTTTGCTAGAAGGACACTGTGGTGCTGATGGGGATAGTCTTGCACGTGGTAGGGGCTGCGTGGTTGTGAAGCTGAATTCTTGTCGAATTTATAATTGTTTCATATATGCACGCACATATGTGAATAGAAAATCTATCCCTACACAAATATTATGGACCTACAATCCCCATCCTCCCACACCATAAACTACACAGGCGTGAGATGAAACTGAGTCACCACAACAGAATGTCTCCTTTCCACGTGTGTGAAGGACCCGAGGTCGGGGAGAGAAGCTGGATAAAAAATGCTATTCCCTTCCATTGATCCCCCTCTCAAACCAACAAGGCAACACCTACCTTCCTTGGAAGATTACTGGAAGGAGAGTACTTTGTAAAGTTCAGAGAACTTTAGAAATAGGAATTGTTATTAATAATAAATTAACAAGCATTTCTCAAGTGTTTCCTCTGTGTCAGATGCCGTGCTGAGCCTGGGATATTTTAAATATGTGCTTGGTTATTTTAATTATTTTACAATATGGCTACCATCATGAGTTGAACCTTGATATATCAAAAACCGCATCTTTGGAGCCAAACTGAGTGAAATGATCTCCTTTGACACTGAAATGTTCAATCTAACTTCATCAAAAGATTTTGTTTTGGTTCTAATGTAGTTTCCCCAGACTTCAACTAACATCACTTTGCCATTGTAATCACTATGTAATGAAATTATAGTGTCATTAAGCAATTACCATTATGATGTCAAAGCAATGGGAAATGTTATGAAAAGTAATTACCGTGCATGGGTACGATGGAAACTTTCAATTACGTTCTTGGATCACACAGGGTTTGTTTTTTCCTCAAAATGGCAAATTGTTCTTTTTAAGGCTGAGCCATAATACCTCAACAAGGATATATTAACAAAAACAACAACAACAACAAAAATAGACAATTTCCCACTACCACTAGAACAATCTAGACCTGGGTCCAAATCAGGCTTTTTAGCTTTCCCCCATAATAAAATGATATCTGGTTAAATGGAATTGCCTTTTATTTAGTAATCAATTTATTGAGTTTCAGCCTCATCCACTTTGAAATTAGTTAACGGTAATAACAGAAGAAAAACCGACTCAACCATTGCTAATGCTGTGATATTGGCTGTCTGCTGATCTGTCTATTAAGAGTTACTGGGAGGAGTCAATTCTCCAGTTCACCTACTTTTATGAAAGCCAATTAATGTAAATAATTACCTACATTTAATGCACTTATAAAACAAACAAACAAAAAAAATCATCCAGCCTGTGAAAAAGAATCACTCAACTTTTCAATCCAGAATATGTCATTGGAGGCCAGATACTTTGAACACCTTTGAATTACTTTCCTTATGCTTCGATTTTCCGCCTCGGCATATCCCCTAGCTCCCTTACGGAGCTTCAGAAGTGATGGACTACTTTCCTATGTGCATACTAACACACTAGTTGAAACCATTCCATGGGGAAGGATCTCCATTTGGGATGGCCTGACCCTCCACCAAGAAAGATGGCATTTTGAGAGAGGATCTCATTGAATGTGGGGTTTTCCAACAACCTGGAGCATCCCTCTGGCAAAGAAGCATCCTTGAGGAAGCTCTCTGTAAGTTGCACAGTGTTCTCAGTAGACGTGAGCCCCAGGGGAAGAACAAGAGAAATGAAAGGCTCAAATATGATTTCTTTGACAATACAGAATTAGAATCTTATTGCTGCTCAGAAAGCAAGTGAACGACAGGCAGGGAGTATTGATTGTTGTTCAGGCATCAGCTGGAAAGCGTGTACATCAGACACTGTGGAAGCCAGAAGCAATTTTCTATTCTGATGAAATGCTACTTAAAAGAGAATTCTGAAGGTTTGCTTCATCTTGAAGTATCAATATTTCACTGTGTAAACAACTTCTTATAAAACCATTGCCAATTTCTAAAAAGACTGGGCCCCAAAGTCCGTTTATCAACAAACTCTTGAGACCTTGTAACAGATTTTCTCATACAAGTAAATGGTGAGCTGCTACCGCTGCCCCTGGATGAAAGTAGAGGCAGTAACTTCAAGGTGGAGCCAGAAAGTCCTAACTGACACCAGCAGGCTGTGAGACCCTATCCAAGTCCCATCAGCTTCTGGTGTGCCAGGTAGCTCACCAGGGCTCTAGGATGCTGCACAAGTATTGAGCTGCCCTGGAGGAAGGTGTTTCTCCACCTAGGAGTTCCTGATGCCATGAAATCAGTCCCCACTGCTGGGTTTTTAGGCTAATAACCAAAGCCTGGTAGAGTGGAAAGAGGACTGGCTTTGGGCCCGAGACATGGCTTTGGCAATCACTCTGCAGGCCTTTCTGAGGCACACATGGGTGTACGGGGTGGTACCTTCCTTGTGGATCCCTTCCGAGGGCCCCTGAGCCACCAGAGTGGCCCTAAAGCACTTGGACCTCAATGCTTGGAAAGCCACGTTTTTCACTGGTTCCTGTCTTTGGGCAGATCCCCAGGGCCCATGTGATGACATGACTGAACTCAGGGTTCCTTCCAGACCCCAATGAGACTGCATAACAGGGTGTGTGTGGACACAAATCCCTGCAGCTGGAAGCACACGCCCCCTCAAGTACAACCTCATTATGGCTTCTCAACTGCACCTGACAAACTTTATACTACTTTTTCCATGAAAAAGTGAAGTACAAGTTGCAATTGGGGACATTAAAGCTATATCCTAAAGGGGCACTTGATATAAGGGAATTTGGGCAAGGGTTCCTTGTTCTTAATTTAAGATGGCTATCTGAATTATATTCTTTTGTTTCTCCTTGCCCAGTACCTCTCCTGGCTTTCCACTGTTTGCCTCTCCAAAATCACCAAAGTTGATTGTGACTGAGGAGCTGGAACAAAATCTATTATGTTTCAGCTAAAATGAAAAAAGCACGAGTTGCAATCATGACTTCTAGATAAAGCAAAAGTCAAAATAGAGCTAATTAAAAGAGATAAGCAGAGGAACTTCATTTTGCCAGAAGATATCATAGACAATGAAGTCACTATCAAACTTTTTTAAAGACAAATTTCTCTGATAAAGGCCTCATTTCTCAAATTGGGGAACGGAATCAAATTTACAAAAATAAGAGCCATTCAAGCTCCAAGGGTTATTAACTAGCATTTTTCAAAAGAACAAATCAGTTACCTATAATTATGTGAAAACTATTCTATATCACTATTGATTAGATAAATGCAAATTAAAACAACTCTGAGCTATCACCTATCAGAAATGACAAATATCAGAGGGAATAAAACTAGAAACTAGGTACATTAATAAACTGTTGGAGGAATTGTGAACTGGTCTAATATTTCTTTAGAACAATGTGGAACTAGCCCCAAAGGCTATAAAACTATATATATTCTTCGTTGCAGTGATACCACTCCTAGATCTGTACGCAACAGTGATCAAAGAAAAAGGAGATGGACCTATGGGTACAAAAATATTTTTAGCAGCTCTTTTTGTGCTGGCAAAAAATTGGAAATCGAGGGGACACCCATCAATTGGATAACAGCTGACCAAGGTGTGGCATATGACTGCGATGAAGTATTAATGCAATGGTGAGGGGGCGGTTTCAGGAAAAACAAAACAAAACATGATATGAAGTGATGCAGAATGAAGTGAGAAGGCAGACTGCTGTGCATAAAAATGACAATGTTCTAACGATGACTAACTGTGAATGTCTTGGCTACTCTGATCAATACAATTATTTATATAAGACAATTCCAAAGGCACCATGATGAAAAAAAAAATGCTATCTACCTCCAGAGAGAGAACTGATGAACTCTGAGTGCAAACTGAAGTATATAATGTTCCGTCTTTTTAAAATTTGTCTTGCTTTTTTGTGAGATAAACTAATAGGGAAATACATTTTTGCATGATTTCACATCTATAATAGATCTATAATACATTTTGCTGCCTTCTCCCTAGATGTGGGAAGGGAAGGAAGGAGAGAATTTGGACCCCAAAATTTATAAGTAAAAGAATGTTAAAAAAAAATTTAAAACAACAAACAGAAAAAAACAAAACTTCTCAAACTTCTAAGTTGGCTTAAAGCCCTGGGAGTGGTGTAGGTACAGAAGGTATATTAGGGGGCCTCTTGGGTTGGTAACATGTAGAAATGCGAAGTAGAAGACCACAGGCTTTCTTGGTTCACTGAGGCCAGAAAGCCGGTGACACTGGCACCAGGTGAAGGTGCTGAGCCATGAGGAGTTAACGTGAGAGAGCCCATTTCGAAAGGACTCATTTGAATGCAATCCTTTAATTTCCCCTCTGGCAGAAGCTCAGTTTATGTTCCACGTAACTGAGTTGCTGCTGTCAGTGCTCGCCTTTGTGACAGTGACTTCAAGATGCCTTTTGAGGCGCTATCAGAAATCTATCTCTCGGGTGCCTTTGCTCAAGGATCAAAGTCTCATTCTCTTTGGCTTATTTGGGACATTTAACAGAACAGATCACGTGCTTCCTCCCAGCAAGGTCCCTTCTTGACAGCAAGGCCCTATTTTCTGTCATGAGTAATTATAAATGTATACCTCCAAAAAGATGCCCAATTGGGGGGGGGGGCATAATCTATTTCAGATAGTAAATCACAGAAACAGCTCCATCCCCGGGGCAGCCAAAATATACAAGTCAGATTTATGAGCTCTCACTCTGAATTCTCTAGACCTGAAGACAAATGTGGAAATATCAGTGTTCTCTCCCTTGGGCAATCAGCAGAAAACTGGCACCTTGGTTGGCTTCGGCTGTTTTTTTTTTTTTTGTCTTCCTAACTCTAGGTCTTGTGCTCTCTCTTTCGAGATAAGATGCCGAGAATGTTCTTAGCCAGCCATGATGTCAAGGCTGAGCATACATTTATTTTCCTTTGCTACCACTCACATTGCTCTATTTTCAGCAGAACTTATTTTGTTGCTGTCTCCTCTTTGGACCTTACTGGTAATACTTCGATCCCAAAGCTGGAACCAAATGGGTTACCTGGGCAGAGATCGCTGACAAAGGATCCCCCGTCTCAGGTTTTGTCTCTTTGTTCTTTTCAAATTTCCACTAGGGAACAGCAGAGTTGCATTGAGTGATTTCTCCCAATAAAAACGTGTGGACGACTTTGTATTGCTCAGGAAGTGAGACTTAAACCTTACAATTACTTTCTTAGAAGCACTAATTAGAAATCAGGGCCACTTCTTTGATTTGTTTAGGTTATGCATATAGTCTGTTTAGAAGTACAATAAATATTCACTGAAATTAAGAAGGAAGAAATCAAGACAATATCCCCTAGTACAGAAATGGTCCTATGTGGCTGGTATTTTACAACTGAAAAATAGCAAGATTTCCTCATTCTTAAATGGAGGAGAGGAAGGAGGCAGATGAGATGGCCTTAGGAGCCTCCTCCTGCTCTGGGTTTATTTTTAAAGGTTTATAAATTCACTTATTTTCCTTTTCAGCAAATGCTACTATTTAAATTCCTACCTTGAACACTCAAACTTCCTGAGGAATCCAGATGTTCTGTAGGCTGCTGGCTTGGGGGGACGATGGGGGGACTGAAAACATTTAGCCAGTCGCTGAAAAAGAAGAAATCAAACATGATTTTAAACTTGAGAAAAATGAGGGTGAGATGACAATGCATTAACAGATTTTTAAACTGTCCAATTACATATAAACACATTCAAAAAACTGCTCTTGATTTAATGATGAATAATAATTATGACTATTCACATTTTTACAGCATTTAATGTTTACAAAGTGGTTTTCTAGTAAAAAGCGTGGGAGTTAGGGACTTCAAGCATTATTATCCCCATTTTAGAGATGGCAAAACTGAGGGTGAGAGAAGTTAGATCATTATCTCCTGATACCAAGTACAGGGCTCTATTACTGGCAAAAATCCAGTGCATGTGGTGTGGAGGACCTGATTTCTACCCACCTCAGCCACTTAATGCTGGGGTGATCTTGGGTCAGTCACTTCAACTTGCTGGTTTTCAGTTTCCTTTAATATAAAGGGGGTTGGACTATGTAGCCCTGAAGGTCCCTTCCACCTCTAATTCTTTAATCTAATAATGTTCTGATCCTAAATCAGGTTATTCTGTATCTCAAAGGATTCCCATCTCTTCCAGACCTTCAGCTTCAGGGAATCCATTCATATTACCTCCAAATTTGAGAAGCATGATTATATTGTCACTTAGGACCCTGATAAAAACATTATATGGCTCAAGGCCAAGCAGAGATCCCCGGGGCACTCCCTAGGTACTCTTCTAAGTCAGCACTGAACCATTAATGATTCTTCTTTGATATGGTTAATCCAAAGCTATCTCTAGAACTGTATCCATTAAGGGATCTTTGAACTGCATGCTTTTAACACATGTACAAGAGACAACTTGTTGGAAGCGAGCCCTCAGTGATGGATTTTGCTCTACCAAGTCAAATGATCTATCACTTTGCTTTGTCCAGAACAAATCGTGAAATGATTTCTTAGTAATAAGAATAAGATTTCTATGTTAGAGAAAAAAAGCGTCTCTATGACCTTTTAGTTTTGACAAGACGGTAATTTTTTTGTTTCATTTATTACACAACAATGTCGGTCTTAACTTCCCATATGGGAATTTTGTTTCATGGACTGTCACGTTGAAAGAATTCATCACCCAGTGGCCACTGGTGATGAACAACTTTGTCCTTAAGTAGGCTGGTCCTTAGATAGTGGACACTGTCACCAGACTGTAGTGAAAGGGCTCTTCATGCTAGCTCTCTGTCACTGCTTATGTTTTGCTGGCAGAGCATTCAAGAATCCAGGGTCACCTATATATCCGGATGAGTCACAAAAGTGGGAATTTTGTGGAGGAAAATAGACAAAAATTGGCAGAATTATAGCATCGGTTTGATAAGAATCTCTTTTCATCACTGATGACAGTCCCCAAATGGATTTAGCATTTGATATTCTCTTTTAGTAAGTGGCAAATGGCATTCAAGAAGAAGATGGCGGGGAACGCATCGGGACCAAAGTAAGGACACCCAGACAGAACCATGCCCAGAGGAAAATGGCTCTGAAAACATTCTGAAGCTGAAGAAGGGGAAAGTATATCAAAGAACAGGAAAAATCACATGGAACACTTAAACGTGGCCTAGAGAGCATCAGCAGCTCCTGACTCACACCTCACGTGGTTATTGATGTAAAACTTTATGAGAATGACCTGAAGACTTATTATCAGAGCTATGGTGATGAAAATACACCAGGGGAACAGACAGGCACCGCCAATGACCTTCTCCAGTAGAGCTCATCTTCACAGCCACAGGGAGGATAAAGAGGAAGACAGACAAGAACCCTAGCCGAGAAAGCAGGGGCGGGGTGGAGGTTGAATGCCTATTTTTGAGATTTCTAACTTATTCACATGATTGAGGAAGGAGAGTCCCCCTCCTCAAGTTTTCAGAAGGGTTCAAGGGTTCCAGAATAAGGCCCTTCAGCCACAGAGTAGCCCATGTAGCCCGAGCCCAGGGAAACCCATGGCTGCACAAATACCTTCAGGCTGACTGAGGGTGGATTGTGGAGGCGAGGAAGGACCCGGCTCAGGCCTGACCAGAAGGGCTCTCCTCCCTGCCTTATCTTCCTGCCTCATTTTTGTCCCATCTCTACCATGATTCCAAAGCGGGATTGAGTTCAAATTCCGGCTGTGCTATTTGGTACCTGGCGGGCCTGTCTGGGCTCAGCTTCTTGAAACGATGAGGAGGAAGCAGCTGCCCTCTAATGTCCTTTCTAACTCTAAATCGAGGAGCTGGTAACTGCTTCCATTCATCTTTTGTATCCCTAGCACTGAGCAGTGTCTGGTGTAGAACTGATTCTTAATGAAAGCTTACTGAATTGACTGCATACAGATGAAGCAAACAGGATAGCAAACAGCAATGGTCACAGGGCTCTGGTCTTTTTCCACTGATGAGGGGCTGGTAGGGTGTGAAATGTGGCTATTTTTAGCTGTGGGAAGGGACTGAGCTGGGAGGAGAAAAGGGACACGTTTGCATCTTCACGTTTATTTTCATAAGTGACCCACTGTAAATTTTCTATTTATTATAAATTCTGATTATAACTGAATGGATCATATAGTTTCCAGAGTAATTAGGTGGCAAACTGCCTCAACACCTTCCTTTCTACCCACTTTCCCTCCCAAATCTATCTAATTTCCTTTGCAGACTTTGAATGGAGCAAATTAAATTCAAGATGGCAGTGTGGTCCTAAGTCTTTTTTAGTAGTGGCTTTCCTTAAAATACCATCACTCACCCTGCCAATGTAGAATGATTATAATGGGGAAACGACTCACTCAATGTATCCTACTTCAGGATACTTTTTCTGCTAACCCTGGCTATCAATAGATTATAGACAGTAAAATGAGTGTGGTGAGCATGCTGTGTAATTGAATTTCATAATAACACATTAAGGAAATCAGAAAGGATTTGTCCTGAACTTTCATGCTAATAGGGTATTTTCTGATAAGCACCTTTTATTTAGTCCATTTAATTATAGCAGACTAAGACATTTCTACTTTACAGAAAATTTACCAAAGTTACATACAAATTGCTAATATAGTGACCTTATTAGTCACTCAAAATGATAGAGGACAAGGATTCGTAGAATAAAAAGAGCTATATAATCCTACAAAGGAATCCCCAGTGACAAATTATAAAGCCCAGTCATTGATGACATTTTCTGTATGAACATATGCATGATTCCTATGGAAATTCAAACAATTCACTACAGGTGGTTATGAATTATTAATGTGAAAACCAAGGAAGGTCGCAGAAAAAAGCCTTTCCTCCTTAATCGAACAACTCTACTAATGTGCTCCTCTTTATTCAGAACCAGAACTCTGAAAGCAAAGAGCTTCTTTAAGTTACAAAGTGATGACTTTAAACCAGTAGAATATTGGGACTAGAACCGGAAGGACTGAATTCAAATCTGGATTCAGTATATTCCTGGCTGTGTAATCCTGGGCAAGTCTCAATTTCCTCATCTGTAAAATGGGGATGATAACAGCACCAACTTCCCAAGGTGGCTGAGAGGATCAAATGAGATCATATTTGTAAAGTGCTTCCTATGATGTCTGGCTCACAGCAGGCAATTAATAAATGCTTATTTTATTCCCTTTCTGATTCCCTTCTGAATGCGTTAGGCAACTGGATAAGATACACAGTGACTTGCATTAGCAAGTAGGGCTACCTCAGCCAAGAGGTCAAAATGACCCCTGCAACTGCTGCTCATTGATCCCTGCATGACCCTAACAGGCTTGGAAGGGCCTTCAGAGACCATCTTATCTCCCTTAACCTTCTCAGTTAGAGGGGATGGAGCTGATGACGAAGGGCTTAGAGGACACATTTCTTTCCTATGGCTTCTTCCTTGCTGACTTAAACATTACATTTTAGCTATTTGTGCTGCTAAACAATTCCTATCGATGTCATGTAGGAAGTATGTCTGGAGCATGTAAAAAGCCTGAAGTCCTCATGCAAACATACATGGGGCATGGGTCTCGGCCTTGGATTTTTTCTACAAATGACATGTTTGGTGAATGTTAACAATACTACCCTCCATCCTAACATTAGCTAAACAGTTCCTTAATGGTATAGCTTAGAAAATCAAGGAAAAACGTATGGCTCTCACCGGCATCACTAAACTTTTAAGACCCTTAATTTTTAGCAATTTCATTTTGTATGTTTGACCCCGTAAGCTCAGTTAGGAAGAAGAATCCTTCAGTTTTTCTTGTTAAGTTAAGGTTGACTAGTTTATAGAAGCCAGACTATTTTTAGCCACAGCCTATATCCTGCTCACGTATTCAAGGAATAGGTTGAATGATATAAGAAGAAAAAACTCCCATTATTAATATGCTTATTCTTCTGGTTCTTGCCCTCCAATTTCATTACAATAAAAATATCTGAACATATTATATAACCTGGTTAACCCCACTAATTGGTTCCATGAACATATAACGCCAGGCAAACCCATGTTTCTGGGAGCAGTTTGCGTTACAAGAACAACATTCTACATGGTTGATTAGTTACTGTTACCATACAGCATTACTACGTTGAGCTTGGATTGGCTTATTATTTTGTACATAATGGCGTTAGTGAAAAATGGTGTTGATCAGAGTAACTTTGGGCTGCTAACCTATTTTGAAGGACAATTTCTTAATAGCTTTTGAGCGTGACTTATCATACAGAAATCATTTGTAACAATCAGAAACAAGCTGTCTAAAAATTGTGATGACTTACACATACCATTAGCTCTTAATTCATTCTCTGCTAAAGTACCAATATCAAGGACTTCTTAAAGTGGGGCCCTGAGCACGTAGACAGATAGGGAAGACACAAAGATGAGGAAGTCATGGTGTCTGCCCATAAGAAGCTCGTGAGCTAATGCTCTTGGTAATGCTAAATTGCACGGCAGAAGCCCGACAACAGTAAAAGAGTTAATGACATAATTGTTTACACATCTGTCCATCTCCCTAGCCTACAATGTTTCAATGTGCATAATTTAGGGACAGTCGAGAGGCCGCTTGATACAACAGAGAAGGCAGTTATCAGAGAGGGGCAGACAAAGTGCTTCTGACGTGCCAAGAGACCGGGGAAAGTGAATGAGACACACTAACAAGGGGGACACAACTCAGAAAGGAGAGCTGGGAAGAGGCTGGTAGGGTGTGCAAATGTGGAGAAGGCCTAAGTCTGCGCTCCTACACTCTGCTTCAAAGTGTGGCTGTGATGTCTGTTCAGAGAAAGCACAGGGCGGGCATCATATGGAGAGGGTGGGCATCCCTGGTGGCAAACCAAACTCCTCAAATCAGTTCTGTGCTGAGGATCAGTTTCCAAACTAGGGATGATACTGGAGACTTTTTGTTGAAATTCATTTTTGGTTTTATGAGTGTTCAAAGAGAAAGCTGGGGAGAGGCCCCCTTCTTAACACACACATGAAGTCTCGTGATGCAGACTCTCATAGAGCCGCCTGGAGCCCTGAGGGGTGATGTCCCTTGCCCTGGGTCCAACAGGCAGGTCGGGCAGAGTCCCTGGGGCCACAAAAACTCCTGTCAAGGACACTGAAATAAGGCCCTTTCCTCCAAGAGATAGCATGGAGAAAGGAAGATGGAGTTTTCTTATTCCAATGAGCAATGCCAATGGATGCCAGCCAACATGGTGTGGGGAAACCCGACCTCTAGCCCTGCCGGCCCGAAGGCCAGACTGGTCCCCTCTGTCATGTTAACTCAGCAACTGATTTTTCGAATGATATAAAAGGCGGTTGCTGCCTCTGACCCTGCTTTTCCATTTTTGGACTGTCTGAGCACACCTTGGTTTCCACACACACACAATTTTGGTATTCACATTTTTTCCCTGACAGCCAGGAGGGGCAAACCTCAGGAAAGAGAAAGCAGGGGCAGATTCCCTTGGTTGTACCTGTGATTCCACCTCCCCCGCCCTGGCTCATTTCCCAAGTGAGACTTTCAATTTTTGTCAAATCTGAACATAACAAGAAAGTTCTCAACAGTGTCTATTAAGGAGCTTGAGATCTGATTTGGTCTTGGATCTTTGAAGAAGAATTAGGTGGATTTCCAAATATTTTCTCATCATGAATTGGGTTTCTGTTTATTTTTCCTCAGAATGCTAAATAGCATTCAATTCAATTTAATTAAACAAATACTCATTAAATCCTTCCAAGGGACTTTGAAATTTATTGGCTAATTGAGGGAAGTACAAAAAAACAAACAAACAAAAAAAAACACCTAATGACTATTGCTCTAAATACAAGTCATGCTCACTTTTGCCTTCTCTTTCCTTCAATCTGGCTCGTATAAAAATCTGAATCCATTCTGATCTTGCATTAATTTCCCATGGTTACTTATATAGTTTTTCATTTTAGGATATCTTTTAGGGAGGGAGCTTATATTTAGAGGAAGATGACATTATAATCGTATTTTATGTGAATATAACTCATTAGAGCTTATATGTTTTCCTCTTGAAAACCACATTATCAGATAGGTAGTAGAGGTATTATCTCCATTTTAGAGGGAAGGAAAATGAAGCTTACAGCAATGGCCTCCGGTCCCTCATTGCTGACTCTTTCCATGGTGTATGATAATAGCAGCTAACAGATATGTAAGGCTTTAAGATTTATTAAGCTCTCTCCTCCAACCATCATTGAAGTTATGGTAGTCATTTCATGCAAGAACAAGCTGGGGCACCAAAACATGGAACAGATTGACTGGGGGTCATACAGCTGCTAGGGATGAGTACGAGAGCTACAGCTCACAGATCCACAGCTACTAAGCGTCCTGAACTTCACCTGGGCTAACTCCCTGTCTTCAAGGAAGAGGCAAAAGGTGGCACTGTGAATGACATAGAGAAGTCTTCTTTGATGAATTGGTTATAAAACTATTGTAGGCAAAACCTGAAGTTTTGTATCCTGCTTGAATCTCTCTAATTCTTCCCATAAAGGGGACCACAGAGGACCAATCCAAGGGTCTTGGTCTTTTAACATTTCATTGTTAAAGATAATGTGAAAGACATTTCATGGCCCAAGCTGGGTCAGCTGTTCTCAATTTTGTATCCTTTACAGAACATAATTCAACAAAAGGCCATGGAAAGGCAGATTAAAAATTAATTTGGGAATTAAATAATCTAAACCTCAAGAATGAATGGGTCAAAGAACAACATGTAGAAACAATCAATAATTTCATTAAAGAGAATGACAATGAGACAACATACCAAAATTTATGGGATGCAGCCAAAGTAGTAGAAATTTTATTTTTCTAAAATTTTATATCTCTAAACATTACACCAATAAAAGAAAGAAGTAGATCAAAGAATTTGGCAGGAAGCTAAAAAAATCTAAAAACAGAACAAATTAAAAACCCTCAATTAAACACAAAACTGAAAATCCTCAAAAATCAAAGGAGAAATGAATAAAGTTGAAAGTAAGAAGACCATTGAAATAATAAGTAGAATAAGCGATTGTTTTGTGGGGGAGGGGAAAAACCAAGCAAAAATAACTAGATAAATCAATGATAAATTTTATTTAAAAAAGGAAGAAAACCAAATTATAGAAAAGGGTGAACTCACCACCAATGAAGAGAAAATTAAATCAAATATCAGGAGCTATTCTGCCCAATTACATGTAAGTCTAATAATCAAAGTGAAATGGACGAATATTTACAAAAACATAACTTGCCTAGATAAACAGAAGAAGAAACAGAATATTTCCATCTTAGAAAAGAAATTGGAAGAGCCATCAATAAGCTCTCTGAGAGAGAAATGCAAATTAAGACAACTCTGAGATACCACTACACACCAGTCAGATTGGCTAGAATGACAGGGAAAGGTAATGTGCAATGTTGGAGGGGATGTGGGAAAACAGGGACACTGATACATTGTTGGTGGAATTGTGAATACATCCAGCCATTCTGGAGAGCAATTTGGAACTATGCTCAAAAAGTTGTCAAACTGTGCATACCCTTTGACCCAGCAGTGCTACTACTGGGTTTATATCCCAAAGAGATCTTAAGGAAGGGAAAGGCATCCACATGTGCCAAAATGTTTGTGGCAGCCCTCTTTGTAGTGGCCAGAAACTGGAAACTACATGGATGCCCATCAATTGGAGAATGGTTGAATAAATTGTGGTATATTCATATTATGTAATATTATTGTTCTGTCAGAAATGACCAACAGGATGATTTCAGAAAGGCCTGGAGAGACTTACATCAACTGATGCTGAGTGAAATGAGCAGGCCCAGGAGATCGCTGTATACTTCAACAACAATTCTGTATGATGATCAATTCTGATGGACGCAGCCCTCTCCAACAATGAGATGAACCAAATCAGTTCCAATAGAGCAGTAAGAACTGAACCAGCTACACCCAACGAAAGAACTCTGGGAGATGAGTATGGACCACTACATAGAATTCCCAATCCCTCTATTTTTGTCTGCCTGAATTTTGGATTTCCTTCACAGGCTAATTGTACACTATTTCAAAGTCCGATTCTTTTTGTACAGCAAAACAACTGTTTGGTCATGTATACATATATTGTATTTAGTTTTATACTTTAACATATTGAACTTGTACTGGTCAACCTGCCATCTGGGGGGGGATTAGAACAAAAGGTTTGGCAATTGTCAATGTTGTGAAATTATCCATGCATATATCTGGTAAATAAAAACTATTATTAAAAAATAAGCTCTCTGAGAAAAAAATAACCAGGAAGGATTCACAAGTGAGTTCTACCAAATATTTAAAGAACAATTAATTCCAATACTATATGAACTCTTTGGAAAAATAAACAAAAGAGTTCTATCAAACTCCTTGAACAACATAAAGATGGTGCTGATACCTAAATCAGGAAGACTAAAAACAGAGTAAAAAACTATAACCCAACCTAACGAATATTGATGAAAAGAATTTAAATAAAATACAAGGAAACTACATTAATATATCACAAAGATCATATACTATGACCAGGTGGGATTTAAGCTAAGCATGCAGGGCTGGTTCAATATTAGGAAAAATCATAATTATATGAATAATAAAATCATCGGGATTCTCTCTAGAGGTGAAGAAAATTTTGATAAAACAGTGATATTTATTAAAAACACTAGAAAATATAGGAACAGGAGTTTTCCTTAAAATGATAAGTAGTATCTATCTAAAGTCATCAGCAAATATTATCTCTAATAGGGATATGATATAAGCTTTCATTATAAGATCAGGAGTGAAGTAAGGAAGCCAATCACCAATACTATCATTCAATATTGTATTAGAAATGCTAGCTGTAATGATGAGAAAGATAATTGAAGGGATTAGAATCATTAGTGAGGAAACAAATTTATCATTCTTTGCAGATATAATGGTAAACTTGGAGAATCCTAGATAATTAACTAAAAAATTAGTTGAAATAACTTTAGTAGAATTGTAAGACAGACAATAAACCATATAATCATCAGCATTTCAATATATTACCCACAAAAAAATAGCAGTAAGAGATAGAAAGAGAACTTTCAATAAAAATAATTGTAGACACAAAATACTTCAGAGTCTATCTGTCAAGACAAACCCAAGGGCTCTATGAACACAATTACAAAATGTTTTTCACACAAATAAACTCAGATCTGAACAACTGGAGAAATATTAATTGCTCATGAGTAGGATGAGAATATAATATAATAATAATTCTACTTAATTTATTTATTCGGTGAAACATCAAATTACCATCTTTTTTTTTTTAAATACAGCTAAGAAAAATAACAATAATTAATCTAGAGGAACAGAAAGTCAAGAATATCAAGCGAATTAATGGAAAAAATATGAAGGAAGGTGGCCTCGCTGTACTACAAAGCAAAAATCGTCAAAACAGAGTGGTACTGGCTAAGAGAGAGTGGTAGATTAGTGTAATAAATTAGCTACATAGTGCTCAGTAGGTAATGACCAAAGTAATCTAGCATTTGATAAAGCCAAAGACCCCAGTGTTTGGGATAAGAATTCCCTATCTGACAAAAATTGCTGGGAAAAATGGAAAGCAGTTTGGCAGGAACTAGGTACAGACCAACATTTCACACTTGTAACCAAAATAAGGTCAAAATGGGCACATGATTTAGATATTACCTGTAAGATCTATAGATAAGGCAAAAATTTGTGGCTAAACAAAAGAAAGAGAGCATTACAGAATGAAATGGATAATTTTAATTACATTAAACTAAAAAGATTTTGCATAAACAAAACCAAAGCAACCAAGATTAGAAAAAAGCAATAAACTGGGGAAAAATTTTTTTACAGCAAGTTTCTCTGATAAACGCCTCATTTCTCAAAGTCAAATTTATAAGAATACAAGTCATCCAATTGATAAGTGGCCAAAAGATATGAACAGGAAGTTTTCAGACAAAGTAATCAAAACTATTTACATACATACTGAAAAAATGCTCTAGACACCATTGATCAGAAAAATGCAAATTAAAACAACTCTGAGATACCCATTTCACATCTATCAGATGGTGATAAGAAAAATCACAAATATTGGAAGTAATGTAGGAAAAAAAATGGTACACCAATGCACTTCTGGTGAAGCTGTAAAGTGTTCCAACTATTCTAGAGCGTTTATAGAACTATACCCCAAAATTATGCATAACCTTTGATCCAGCAATAGCACTATTAGGTCTGCATCCCAAAGAGCTTAAGGGGAAAAAAGGAAAAAGACTTATATACACAAAAATATTTACATTACTTTTTTGTGGTGGAAAAGAACTGGAAATTGAGGAGATGTCTATTAGTAAGGGAATGGCTGAGCAAGCTGTGGTTATATGATTGTGATGGAACACTATTGTGCTATAAAAATGATGAATATAATGGTTTCAGAAAAACTTGGAAGATTTATATGAATTGAAGCAGCATGAAGTAAGCAGAATCAGAACAACATTGTACATAGTAATAGTAACACTGCATGATAATCAACTATGAATGACTTAGATATTCTCAGTAATATAAAGTTCCAAGAAAATTCCAAAGGATTTATGGATAAAAAAGGAAATTTACCTCTATAGAAGGAACTGATAAGAGTCTGAATGCAGATCAGTATGCTTGTGTGTGTGTGTGTGTGTGTGTGTGTGTGTGTGTGTGTGTGTGTGAAAGAGAGAGAGAGAGAGAGAGAGAGAGAGAGAGAGAGAGAGAGAGAGAGAGAGAGAGAGAGAGAGAGAGAAAGAAACTTTTTTTGGGGGGGGAGTCTGGGCTTTCTTTCATAAAATGACTCATGAAAATGCATTTTGTATGACTGCACATGTATTACCGATATCGAATTGTTTATCTTTTCAATGAAGGTGAAGGGGAAATCTAGAATTTGGAACTCAACATTTTAAAAATGATAAAAAATAGTTTTACTTGTAATTGGAAAAAAATCAATATTTAAAAAAAGAAATTAAATGCAAATATGCTTGGAAATTCTCCACTGGAAAACTCAAGAAAACCAGAGTATTCTCTGGAGGTAATGAGATGATATGGCTGCAAAGAAAGTGATTGGCTTTCTTTCTATATGGTTTATACATTTCCTAGTTTGGCTTTGAAAACAAAATGGTATCTGGTATGAAGTCTACAATGCTAAGTTCTGATAGTTCAATGGTTCCCCATGAAGAAATAGACTGAGGATGGGAAAAGTGGATACATTTTACAACAAGGAGTGAGATGGACTAAAAAGCCACCTGAAACCCGGGATCATAAGATGTAGGGGAGGGAGATCAGTTGGTTAACTCTATTTTACAGATGATAACAGAGGCTGGGTATCTTGCTCAAGGTCCCACAGGCAGTAAAGGGTAGACCTTGAGATTCAAATCCAAACCCCAAGGATGCCCTGCTGACTCTGAGGAGTACCACACGAGTGTATTTGTGTATATGAAGGAGGGCATTTAAACTGAAAACTGTTTTCTGAAAATCTTTTAAACTTGCTAGAACACAAAAGAGCCTCATGGGAGCTCCTAAAGTAAGTCTCCTTTACCCTTTATTTTTCCCTGAAAGAGAATTATATGGGGTGAAATTTCTTGAAGCAGTCAGTTTATCTCGTCCAAACAGGGGGAAAAAAAAAGAAAAAAACTAATCAAGCATTGTCTGATTAATTAGACATACTTTTTTTGAGGGCTATCAAGGCCTGGGGCTCTAATCAATTCAATCAACATGCAAAGAGACAATCTATGGCCTTCTAGATTAACAGAGTTGAATGTTAAATAGCAGACTGACATTGTATTGCCCACCATCTAAAGCAACTAGAAACTAGCTATTTTCCCTGATTATTACAATGTAGGTTAATTTAATGTTACAGCTCTCTTTCATAACTACTTCTTAAGGTAGATTACAAAGAAATCATGCTTCTATCTTCTTTTCATCTTTTCCCCTGGCATTTTCAACCGAGTAAATGGCTTTCTGTCCAAAAAAAAGTAGCTTGAGACCATTTTCAAGGAGGGGGACCACCAGAAGCAACCCAGAGAAGTAAAGGGTAGTCCAGGAAACGCCACTGGCTACTTGTTTCCCTTCAGTAGCAGATAGTGGGCTCTAGAATTCTTCGGAAACAATGAGGCAATTAAAGCCAGAGAAAAGTGAGACTCCATCTGTGTCTGCCAGTCTTAGGAAGTGAACGAGGTGAACGAGACCCACTTTGCACCATGGTTTGGGTGACTCTTCGGCCTGCTTGCTGCACCATAGCTGGCTGAACAGGGCATGCCAGGCGGGCTTCCTGCTGATGCCAGCTGCACTGAGTGATGCCCACAGCTGGCAAGCCCTGCTTCCTGATCACATTCCCTGTGACTTACCAGTACAGAATTCAGAGCGACTCAGCTTTGACAGGATCTTTCCTCCCTCCCCAGAAAGTCAGCTCCTTGAGGGCAGGGTCCCTTTCATCTCTGTTTTTGGATCTTTGGGGCTTCTCATCATTTATCCTTTTGCCTTGGAGGTTGGCAGGCTTTCAAGTTGCATAAAATCATTTCAAAATCCCCAGATTTCCAACTGGATTTGGCCCTTTTGATTTAGTCCTATCAGTGACAAATAGTATAAGGTTCCAGAATTCTTCATAAAGATGACATTATTGATGATAAAATACATTCTTTAATGCATCATTATGCATGTTTCTACTCAATGTCTTGGTCAAACTGACCTACGAATGGTTCTCTGAATCAGCCCTCCATCTATTCCCAGGCCTTTGGGCTGGCTTCTCCCAAGGCCTGGACTCCACTCCTCCTTCCCTTTGACTCTCTGGAGTCCCTCACTTACTTCAGAGCCAGGGTTATGTCCTGTGTTCTATAGGAAACCTTTCCAAAGCCCTTAATGCTTATTTCCTCTACCTCTAATTATAATACACACACATTGTAATTAAAGATATATAATTTATATATGTACACATACCACATGCATATACTTGTTTATGTGTTTTATCTCCTTCTCTCTGAAGGCAGAGATTCATCTTTCTATCTTCCAGCTACAAATACCTAACAGATGCAGAAAAAATGGGTGCTGGATTTGATTAGGAGGGTGTTCACTTCTCTTCTCTTTCCACCCCAAATTAACATGTACATAGCTGTTTCTACCTTCTATCTTTTCAACAGACTCATGTTCTTGAGGGAAGGCACTACTTTTTATTATCTCTGTATTCCTAATCTGAATAAATGGTTGGATTAGAGCAGGTTAGAGGACTTCCCCTCACTATAGGTCTTCCAACGAAAACATTTGTTAGGTATATTGTAGAGAGATTTCTCGTTAAAATATGGCTTGGACATCAAGATCCTCTTGATTTGAAATACATTATTTACTGATTCTAAAAAACACCTACAGAGAGAGGCATACCTATTTCTCATCAGGGACTGCTGTCACTTTGGAAAGAACACAGAGGTTTTTTATGACAAACTTCCTAAGATCCTGCAAGAAGAGGCCACATGTGATATACTTAGTTCCCAGAATATTTAGAATTTTACCAGTTTAGGGCTGTAAAGGACCTCAGAGGTCATAGTACAAACCTCCTCACTGGCCTTTTACAGATGAAGAATGAGACCACAGAGTAAAGTGACTTGCCTAAAGTAACCCTGGGTGAGTAGAAAGAACATCTGGGTCTTCACTCTCTGCCTTTACCAGGATTTTTTCCTACCTTGCCCTGCCTTCTGCCTGTCATCTCCCTGAGCTTTCAAATAAACCAAAAGACTGAGGCATAATTATAAAACTGAATGGTAATCATTTTGATGATTAGATGAGTAGGAGTAACTGTGCAAATGACAGAAAAAAAAGATCCAGTCTGAAGTAATTCTACAGTTGTGTATTTTAAGGATCACAGCACTGATGTTAATTTTTGGCAAGCCACCCGATGTAAGCCATGTCACATCAGGAACTGGAAGCGTCAATGATTTTTCTAACTTTAAATATAGCTCATTACCTTATAGCTAGAATAAAAAGAAAATGACATCCAAACTTTTTATTTTTTTAAAGAGAAATGTGACTCTGAAATAGTTACACAGAAAAGAAAGGACAGGCAGGGCTGCACTGAATGCTTTAATTTAAATGTATGGGTTTGGAGAAAGAATCAGGAATAGCAATTTCACCATCAACTCTGACAAACTATAAAAAAAGACCAAACTTATGGACTAATTTTATTTTCTCCATGTACTCCCCTCCCCCACAAATTCAATAGTAAAATAAAAGTGTTATGAGAAAAGAAAGGTGCTGCAATCTGAATGACAATTTAATTTCACCCAATATTGGCTTGGAAGCACAACAAAACCTTGGAAAAAGATGCCAAGAACCTGAGTTGGGCTGAAGTTATTTTCCAGTTCTTGCAAGGTGTGATGCTAATTGTAATGTTTCAGTTAATGAAAAATATTGTGACATAATGATACTGTTGACTGTTGGGCAATTTAAAAAAAAACTAGATGAGGGTAAAATATTATATGGATATAATGGTAGAATACAATTTCAGTATTTCTTTATGGACCAAGTCCTAATGTAGGCAGTACTTTACCTAGGGGGTCTGTGAATTTGGTTTTAAAAACCAGTTTCACAACATGAATTATTTCAAAACGACTGATTTCCTTTATAATTCTTTGTATTTTATTTTATATATTAAAAAAAGAACATTATATGGATGTCTACATGCTTTTCAAGATTTCCAAAAAGGTTCATGACATAAAAAAGGTTCAGAACTACTGTTCTAAGGAATATATTCGGAAGATTATTAATTGCCAACTCTTCCAGATCACCATGGCCGCCACTACCAGGGACCTCTACCTCTTCCTTCTTCCTTAAATCCCACTGATTCACTGTGTTTTTCTGGTTGTTGTGTAACCTGGTTGTGGAGTATGTTCCACAGGAAGCTTATTCTTTAAAATATATTAACATGGAGCAACATGCAAATACATGCAAATACTTTTTAAGTAAACTGAGGGACATGGCATCAAAAAGGTGTGCCAATGAATTAAAAATACATAATAACCCCACACATAGATAATATTTCTTACATATTTAATTGTAATTTTTATTTTATTTTCTTTTTTCTTTTTTCCCTGAGGCTGGGGTTAAGTGACTTGCCCAGGGTCACACTGCTAGGAAGTGTTAAGTGTCTGAGATCACATTTGAACTCAGGTCCTCCTGAATTCAGGGCTGGTGCTCTATCCACTGCGCCACCTAGCTGCCCCCTATTTAATTATAATTTTTAGCACTGAAGGATTTAGTGAATTGGGTGTAGTAACAATAATAAATACTACTATTGCTGCTGTTGTTGCAGAGGTAATGGCTACTACTGCTACTACTTTTAAATAAAACCTTTTTGGTTTTCTAAGTCTGCAGGAGGACCCTAAAGGGGGCCGGGGTGGAAAGCAGGATGTATGGAGTGGGGGAGAGTGAAATACGGCCAGAGAGCCAGCCTGGGAGAATGGAAAATGCTGGGCCAAAGCTATGTTCCAGACAAATGCACTGTGGAGACTTCGGTTCCAGTTGAGCAGTAGGGATGGAAAGCTGACTTGAGGAGTTTGGAGTTTGGAAAGCAGATGTTTGATTTTCCCCTTTTTCAGCTACTCAAAGGTTTACAGAAACTGAATGGAGGCTGAAGACATCATTCCAAGACAATGGAAACAGTTCATGTGCACAAGTCACTTCCAGGTACTTCAAACAAATTTACTACAAAAAACACAAACCTGAGCAAGCAGGAGCCATTTCCCTTATTCAATAAGCAAGGTTCCCACTTGTCCAAGTACTTGTCGAACATAAGTGCCATAGTTGTTACACAGACTGAAGGACAAGGAGGTAGCTATTTACTAACTATAAGACAAATCTCCAGCACGGATTAGTTTGTGGAGAAAAATCAGAAAGTTGGTGCAAGTTTGTCCCCTGAGTTAAAATCTGGCCCCACACTCACGAGCTAGGTTTAAATGACTCACCCATTTTGCCTCAGTTTCCTCACCTATAAAAAGAGCCAAAGGAGGAAATGGAAAATCTTCTCTAGTAACTTTGTCAAGAAAACCCCAAATGGGGTCAAGAAGAATCTCAAATAATCAAAAAAGATGAGAGTATCTCTTTGCAATAATGGATCTAAGGTAGAGCCCCTCATTTCATAGATTTGAGAGCTAGACTAGCCAATAGTAATGGGTGGGAAAAGGACCTTAATGAGAAGAGGGAATCAACAGTTTCAGTCTTTGGTTTCTTTCTCTACCTGAGTGGTGGAGAGAAATAAGAGGATAATCCTTAAGTATTTAGTGAGTTGGATCTAGAAAATTAATCATAATAATGTGATGTCACATGAGAAGGGGATAAGGTAGGCTTTTCTAATAACAAGAACTACCATCATTTATATAGTGCTTTAATGTTTGCAAAGACTTTGCAAATATTATCTTGCTTTATTTTCACAACAGTTCTGGGAGATAGGTACTATTATCCTCCCCATTTTACAGCTGAGGAAACTGAGGCAAAAGACTTGCATCACTTGTCCAAGGTCTCACACACATTATCTGAGTCCAGACTGAACTTGGATGCATGCTCGTCTGCTTTTGTGGATAATTTCCTACTCCTTAACCTCAGAAAACACAGCTTTATAGCAGACCGTGCCTTGGTACCCATACTCACTGAATCACAGCTGCCAAATTGATGTTCTTCAAGGCCAGGTCTCATCAAATCCTTGCCCTCTCCAAGAAACTCCAATGGTTCTCTAACCCTCCAAGATGGCACACCAAAGCAGACTCCCTTCCTAATCTGGCTCCACTTTCTCTTTCTGGACCTAACTTTCCCTTGCAAACACTTATGCTCCATATTGACTTCTGCTCTCCTTACATGGTATTGCCTCAGTTCCTTCTCCCTGATGTCCCACAACCTTTCTGTGCCCTGAGACTGGACGGCCTCATCATCTCTGTCTCACAAAATCTCTCAGCCCCCTTCAAAGCACAACTGAGGTTGTTTTATTACATTTAGATCTAAGATCCTGGGAAATTAAAAAAAATGCTTTCCCCAAGAAGGATAACAAAATATGACTCAGGTCACTAATGGTAACTCATCAGCTAAAAAACAAAGAAAGAAAATTCATCAAAAATTTTATTGCTTGTTTCCAGATTTCTGACCATAACTCTGATAAGACGGAGAGCAAATTACCCAGAGAAGCACATGTTGCTATGTGAGATTCAGCAGAAAGAAACAAGGTGGGTAATTAGATTTTAATTGGATAGCACCCTGATGGTAATTTGATTCCTACTTCAAATTCAACATAGCTTGCCTTATTAAGTGTCTGCTACCTGAAAAGTATAATGCTCCAAGTGCTAGGCTTACAGTAGGAGCACCTGGCATTCTAAGCAGGGAGAACAGGTAAAGGAGGGTGGAGAGCTGTCCAGGGTCTCCTCCTGGGCCATACTGAGACCCTCATTTTCCTGTCAGAGTGGTTTCCCTTGTACGTCCCTGACAATGTAAAACATATCATGGCCGACGAGCATCTGGCCTTTCTACTGAGAGGGCGATAAAGATGGGCACTTTGGGGCGTGTGGCATTAGGAAGGGCAGGATGATGGCATTGCAGAGGGTAGAATATAGGGGTTCTGCCTTACTCGGACAATGTCTATAGTACTGTTTAGTTATAAATGCCACATTTTAGAATAAATGTGGATAAACACTGTTAAACTGGAATGAGTTCAGTGGAAGGTGAGCTATGACATGTTAGACGTGACTGAAGGAACTAGCATTATATATAATAGAGAAGAGAAGACTTGGAAGGATAACTCAGCTTGATCTACGTACTTAGTATCCGACCCCGAGTAGAAAAACTGAATTGATCCTGCTTGATCCTAAAGGGAAAAACTAGTAGCAAACAGTTAAAAGTCATAGAGGGCAATTTAGACTTGATGCAAGAGAAATCCTTCCATTGATTAGATTCATGTCAATAAGAATTTATGGAGTGTTCACTATGTAGCAGGCAGTATGCTAAGTGCTAAGGATTCCCAAAAAAGCACAAAAGACAGTCCCTGTCCATGAGAAGCTTACAAACTATTGGGGGAAATCATAAGCAAACACTACCCAAATAAGGTATACAGATGTGAACTTATTCAAACACAGGGCAACTTGGAGCTACTCTACAGAGGGAAGGACTAGTCTGAGAAGGGATCCTTGTAGAAAGTAGACTTTTAGCTGAAAACTGGAGGAAGGCAGGAGATAGAGGGGAGGAGAGAGAGCACTCCAGGGATGGAGAATAGCTAGTGAAAAATCACACAGCCAGAATATGGAGAATCTTGCCCTTGGAGAAAGAGCAAGGAGATTGGTATCACTGGACTGTGGAATATGTGGAGGGGAGTAAAGAACAAAGTAGGGAAGGCAGGAAGAGGTCCAGTAATGAAAGGCTTTAAAAGTCAAACAGGATTTTCTATTTGAACATAGAAGGGATGGGAAACCACTGGAGTTTATAGAAGACCACCATGCGGTCAGACTCATGCTTTAAGAACAACAAAATGACAGAGAAGGTGACAAGAGGATGGACTGAAGTGCGTTGTGATGGTCCGGGCCTAGGGTTCTGCCCCAGAGTGCTGACACTGTCAGAGAAGAGAAGGAACATTTCCAAGAGTCCCCGAGGACCAGACTGGATGAGGGAAGAGTGTGTGAGGAAGAAGGCTGACACCTGTGGAGCATTGGGAGGGCTGGTGATGCTCTGGACTGTCAAAGGAAAGGAAAATGGAAATGGAAAGAAGGGGAGACTGTGGGAGGGAAGTCCATGGGAGAACTTCTCCTAAAGAGAGTTAGCAATGGAACTGAGGGAGGTTTGTTCAGGCTCCATTGGATTAGATGGTACTTTTAGACACTGCTAAGTGTGGCACACTATGATCTTTTAATATCTTCATCTAAAAGTCTTTTTCTTCACCCAAAGACCTGTATATGAATGAGGGAGACAGGAACAAATAAAACTTGCTGAGATGCTGGGCTAAATTTCACTTGGATGTAAAGACTGAAACCCAAGGATACGTTGTGTGAGAAAGCACTTGGTGAGTGCCAGTGGACTGCATCTACTTACTTGTGTTCAGAGTCCATCAAGGACTTAGAAAGGGAGAGTAATCTTTTTATTTGCATATAAGGTTCATTGCATCTCATTATATAAAGCCATTAGAGGTTGAATGAGAGGATAAGTCAATACAAAATGACTTAAACATTACATTAATATCTTTATATATGAACTTGGTCCCATCATTAGATGGGTTTATATGCAGTAGAGATTTGAGTCTGGACACCTGACAACGCCCTAAATTCAGGATCACTTTACATAACTGAAACTGTTTTACACAAATTACAGTTTTTAATTTACATAAAAAATAGAACAAGCTTTGCCCTGAAATCTATTAGTAAAGAACAACAACAACATACATTAAAAAACAAAACAATAAAAAAAACAAACAAGATTTTCTTCAGAACTGTAAACTGTTCTTATTTCTATCCCCAGAATCATGGGTTGTGGATTCTAATGGGAATCCAGAATTATTTCATCTGCTGCTCTTTCCATTACGTACTGTAATCATTCGACTATTAAAATGGTCCATGGTGTCTAAGCATATGAGCCATTCTTCTATTTACAACAATATTCCCAAATTTAAAAAGTATGCTGGAAATGTGAAGATAATTTAATACCATTTATGGCGGACTTTCACTGAGAAAACGATTTTGGTTTTATGTAAATCCTAAATGGAAGGTCACAATTTCTGTTGAAAAAAATTTAATCTTCCTTAGAAATAGATGTGACATTATTATGCAAAATCCATGAACTAAAACCTGTATTTTCAATGCTGCTTTAGAAAAGATTCTGACTATAAAGCTTTCTAAAGATTTCTATTAAGGTCATTGTTTCTGGTACTTCAGACAGTGCTGTTTGCTGATTTGAAAGCTAAGTATTTTAAGAAGGATATCAAAATTATTTTAAGGTCAAAACTGACAATATGTTGATTATTAAAAAATGCAAGGCAAGTGCTTTATTACATTACACTCTGAGAGTGTTATTGTAGTTTAAAAATATCATTAAATCAGCACAAACCAACACTTATCATTTCCTGCACATTTTTCACACTGAGCTGTATTCTGACTATGAGTAATCTGTTAATCTGTTCTTTGCCACGCAATCCGTCAAAGTGACAGATTCATTCCATCCCTAATACATAATATCTTCATTTACTGTATGCCTTAGTGCAACTTTTTTTTTTTTTTTTTTTGCCAGCATTGAGATTTGGAAAATCACAAGCAAATTTATAGAATGTCACTTGGGTTCTTGCTTGTTCTCATTCCTTTCATTATCCTAGCAATAAAAATAAAACTCCCCCCCTTTTTGGATTTCTAATGTAAATTAATTGTACTTTGCAAAGTAAGGCAGTTTCAGGTTTTAACAAGTCTCATTAAAGAGGTCAAAAAAAGGGCAATGATAAAATATGGAGAGAATACACGAGTCCTGGAGTCCAAACACTAAACATAATAGAATTTTCTGCCAACGTTTGTGGCTAATGAATAGATTTTTCTCAGCCTCTAGCAGTGAAGAAGATATCATTTCATTAAGCTGTATAAAGATGAATTGCACTAAAAGGGGGTAAGATAAGATTTCAGTTGGCAGACAATTCGTTCCTAATGATAGCTACGTGGTAATTTTCTTTTAGGCTCAACCTTCTTTTCATCATGCGGCTGACGAGACACCCAGATTGTAGATTTTTGTGGTCTGCTATTGAGATGATACAAATGGTACCAATTGAAAAAATGCTTCAAAGTGTTTTATTACCTAATTTAACAGAAAATATTAAGCCCTTTCCTACCTTAATTGCTTTGATTCATCTGTTTATAAGTCTATTAGTTTGGCAAATAAATAGCATTAAGGACTTTGAGAAAGGCAATGTGCTCTTCTGCAAAATTCCAGCTAGTTCACATTTAATCTCCGTCAAATAAAGGATAATGAAGCTTATCAGTTATAAACTATCACTGGTCTTTACTCTTCTTCTGGTCCAAAGGCTCATGTACTTTAGTAAAATGTAGATAGGTTTGCTGGTTTTTTAAACTTCAAGCTTGTCAATGAGGCCATTGATTTTGGGATCGCTTTCACAAAATACCTGGTTAACTTCTAACTAGTCTTGTTTCTGTAATTTTCTTTATAATTCAATGTTCAATACTCTTCTGTTGGCTTGAGCTAGATTTTAGCAGGTTTATCTTAATGGATGACTAAGAGAATAAGACTATGTTTTATTTTAAATGAACGCACAGGGAAGAGTCAATAGAGCAATAACTTTATTGTTAATACAATTAAATCTGTTCAGAGTTGTTTGCCTTTCCTTCTTTAATTAGAAATGGGTGACAGTATATTTATTACTCTGAAAAGATTTAGTTTAGCCTTCAAACTGACGTTCTTAAATTATGGATTTCCGTTCTCCACTCAAAAATCTAGAATGATTATCTATCATCCCCAAAAGAAAAACTTCTCTATTTGGTATCCAGAACTCTTTGAAAGCTGGTTCCCATCCACCGCTCCAGACCTGCCTGTCCCAAACTTCAGTGCAGTGCATTTACATGGCCAGCTGTTTTTTGAGTATGACCTTGGGGTTTTGCTCTCCTGGCTCTCCCTTCTACCTTCCATTGTCCCAGTCCCAGAATTCCTTTAAATTGCCACTGGGGCTCCCTCCTCCCTTCTTCTTGGCTGTTTAGCTCCTTGCGTGTCTGTCCAGTAGAATATAAACTCCTTGAGAGCAGGTATTGTTCTTTGTTTTTATATCCCTGCTACATTTCACTTTGTATGTTGAGTTGAATTTTAAAATGATATTTAAAAAGAACATAATACAAAGATGGAAACTTGAATAAACATTTCTACAATAAACATAATTGGCTTCAAGGGGGAAAAGTTTTTAAATTTAGAAAGAATTCCCTGAAAGGTGGTAATATCATCAATGAGGAAGAGGGGCCTAAGTTAAGTGAACAAGTATATGTTTGAGGAAGAGCAGCCCCTTCTTTTCCAAATAGTACAAATTTTAAGTCCTAAATATTATGATAGTTGATTGTTTAAATATCAAGGGAAACTATTAGATTGTAAATTCCATTCACATGAGAAAAGAATGTGGCTTAATAAAAAAACAAAAAACAAACAAACTTTGAATCTCTTCCCTCCAGCCCAGTCGAAAGTCTATGAGAAAATTCTACATTTTTTGAAGCAGAATGGGATGTGTGTGGGGTAGATCACACCTGTTTCTTAAAGGAACAGTATGGCAAGGGTGTATTAAAATCATTTTAGATTGGAACTGACTATTAAATTTTCAGTGGGAATATGTATACACCTTGGAAATAAGCAAATGCTACAAGCCAGGGCCTGAGTTAGTGTTCTGCTGATTGTTTAAAATTAAAATGATGGAGAAAATGTTAACTTAAGAGTGTGCTATGTATAATTTTTCTTTTTCAGACAGTCAACTGTTTATGTTTCCTAGCATACCACTGTCGTATGACATGATGGATTTAGATTCAGATCCTATCTCAGATAATTTTCTCTCTCTGTGGCTCAAGTGTCTCATTTGCAAAATGACGTGATTGGATACATGACTTCCGAGGTCTCTGTGATACTATGATCTATCAGTATTTGGTGGTACTCCTGGTGTGGAAAATCCTCCACCCATGAAGATTAGCAACTCTTCTGACATTTAGAAGGTTGCCTGGGGTATGGAAAAACTATGGTCAGAAGTGAAGGAGGGCTCACTAGTAATGAAAGCAAGGGAGAACCAAGAGATAACCTACACATTCCATGCTCTCTGAGTGATGTTAATGAATCAAAAGGAAGGTCCTTAGCACAATGGTTGGGTTCCCTAGGGTGGGCTGATGGGAAGATACAAGCAAGAATCATCCAGAAGAAGAGGGCAAGGGTAGGCCGCAATCCTCATCACTGAGGGAATGCCCCATCAAAACTGAAAAGCTTGTGTGATGAGCTATCTTAATGAACATGCTTGGATAACAAGGGTAGCTAAAATGCACAGAGACTCATGTTGAAACACAATGATAAAACTCTTAGAATATCCCAAACATGCTTTTACTACGAGGGAACAATCTGTTATTAGAACATATCCTAATGATTTGTCATAATGAATCATGAACCTTTAAGAAGCTTAATAATAATAAGAGTTGGAATTTAAAGTCACTTTTAAGATTTACAAGACATATTATAAGAAATATCTCATTTTATTCTTGCAACCACCTTGGAGGAGTCAGATTTTAATAGATGAGAAAACTGAAGCAAATCCATAATGTCCGAGGCTCAATTTGATCTTATGTTCTCCTTACTCCAACACTCTCTCCACTGCAACCACTGGCTGCCTCCCATAATGAGTCTGTTATCCCTATTTCTCAATACCTAATGTTACTTTCATGGAAGTACAGATACTTAAGAGGACCTGTTTAAAGGCAACTTGGTGTCAGGGACTGGTATTTATTAGGTTCTTCAGGCCATTTTTTTTTCTCAATAGTATTTTATTTTTTCAAATGTAAAGATGTAAAGATGGTCTTCAATAGTCATTTTTGTAAGATTCTTGTGTTCCACTATGCCCAAAAGGCTATCAATTTGTGCATCCCCTTTGAAAAGTCCAGCAGTGTCTCTACTGGGTCTGATTCCCAAAGAAATCATAAAGGAGGGAAAGGGACCCACAAGTGAAAAAATGTTTGTGGCAGCCCTTCTTGTAGTAGCAAGAAACTGGAAATTGAGGGGATGCCCATCAGTTGGGGAAAGGTTGACAGACTATGGTTTTTGTATATAATGGAATATTATTATTCTATAAGAAACGATCAGCAGGATGATTTCAGAGAGTTCTGGAGAGATTTAACATGAACTGATACTGAATAAAATGAGCAGAACCAGGAGAACATTTTACACAATAAAGATAATACTGCTGATTTAGTTGCTGATTGACGTTTTTAACTTGGTGTCCATGAATTTTTAAAAAATATCGTTATAATTATATTTCAATAGAATTGATTTCCTTTGTAATCCTCTGTAATTTCCTTATGCAATGATCAGCCTGATTATATGAAGGGGTTTATTAGAACTTGCCAAACTGCCCAGAGGGTCACAATACAACAAAATTAAGAAGGCCTGGTTGAAGACAAGACCATCTAAAACCAAACATGGCCTGTGAAACACGTGCCATCACACTCCATGCGGCTTCCCCAGATGTTCCTCCATGCCTTCCTCTCACCACTGGTTCACAGAATCCCCCGGCTTCCTTCACAGCACCATTCTGGTGCCAGAACAAACGATACTCGTACAGAAAAGTCTTTGCTGATCTTCTCCCTACCCCTTCTGGAAATCACTCCCTTTTTTTTTCTGCACAATTTGTAATTATTTCTCTGTGCATATGCATGCTTTTTGAGAGTGTGGACTATTTTGTCCTTATATTCCTGGTGCCCATCACATAGCACAGTAGGTGATTCATGTTTGCTGATTTGCATTGTTCCTGAACACTTTCATTGATTGTTTTTAAAATACTCACTAATGTATGATAATAGTAAAACACACAGCCCTTAGATAATGTAGAATAAAGGTGGAGCATGTGCTTGAATATAGCAGAAGGTCCGAGTAGGAGAAGAAAACTATTCCCCTGTGTTACTAATGCCTGAGAATACTTTGAATACCACCATGGGATGTTGGGTAAGCAGAATCCATCAGAATGAAACCTTTTCAGGAAAAGGCAAATTCTTCAAAATTTTCAGATAAAGGCAAATCAATAAACCTTGGTCCTTTTCAAAAAAGAGATTTCCCAAGAATTATGAGTAACTTCTTTGAGACTTGAAAAGACATGCAATTGGACTGTCATTTGACACCGGGAGCAATGACAAGGAGTCCTTTATTATTTCAAGGCCAGGAATCACTTCAAGGTATTTCCACCAGGCTGAAGACAATCTTAATAAATAAATAAATAAACATCCAACTATAATGATAAATAAATTGATATATCATATAATATGCATATTATATGCTATATCAATTAATAAATAAAAAAAGGAAAATGACAAATAAATAAATAAATGAGTGAATAAATAAATAAGTGGGATATGATAGCATGGTACAGAGAAAAGTGATGGGGAGGCCAAATGGAAAAGAAGATACAAAAGATCACTTCTAAAGAAAATAATTTTTTAAAAACCAGAAATGGAAGTAATGGAAGCCAATAACTTCATGAGAAATCAAGAAACAATAAAGCAAAACCAAAAGAATGAAAAAAAATGAAGACAATGTGAAATATCTCACTGAAAAAAGAACTGACCTGGAAAATAGATCCAGGAGAGATAATTTAAAAATTAATGGACTATCAAAAAGCTATGATAAACAGACAAGCCTGAACATCATCTTTCAAGAAATTATCAAGGAAAACTGCTCGATTATTTTAGAACTAGAGGATAAAATAGAAACTGAAAGAATCCAATGATTCCCTAAGATGAAAACTCCTGTAAATTATTATAATCAAATTCTAGCATTCTCAGGTCAAGGTCAGCAAAAAAGAAAAAATTCAAGCATTATGGAGCAACAGTCAGAATGACACAAGATTTAAGGATTAAAGGGTTTGGAATATGTTACTTTTTATACTGAGTATAATCCTTCAAAAGAAAAATATACATTCAATGAAATAGAGAAATTTCCAGAATTCTTGAGAAAAAGATGAGGGGAAAATTTGACAAGGCTCTAGAGAAGCATAAAAAGGTAAACAGGAAAGGGATGAGAGAGGAATGTGTTGGGAAAAAGGGAAAGGGGAAGGTAAAATGGGGTAAATCATCTTACATAAAAGAGGCAAGAAAAGCTTTTCTAGTGGCGGGGATGAGGATGGAAGCAAGAGGCAGTGAGTGAATCTTACTCTCATCAGAATTAGCTCAAAAAGGAACTAACATACATCTTTGATTGGGTAGAGAGATCTATCTTACAGGAAAGTAGGAGAAGGAGATTAAAAAAGGGGAGAGTGGTTATAGGAGGAAAGGAAGACTGGGGGAGGAGGTAGTTAAAAGCAAAATTTTTTTGAGGAGGAACAGGGTGAAAAGAGGGAGAGAGAATAAGAAAAAAAAGTATGAGAAAAATGAGGTAACTATTGTTAGCAAAAACTACTGTGAAGAAATGTTTTAAGCAAGTTTCTCTGATAAGGGCCTCATTTCTCAAATGTATAGAAAACGGAGCCAAATTTGTAAAAATAAGCCAGTACCCAATTGATAAATGATCAGAAGATATGAACATTTTTCAGATGAAGTAATCAAAGTTAGCCATATGAAAAGGCACACTAACTCAATGTGTTTGGAGAATTGCAAATTAAAACAATTCTGAGGTACTACCTCAAACCTATTAGATTGGCTAACAGGACAGAAAAGGTAAATAATAAATGATGGAGGAGAGGTGGGAAAAATGAGATACTAATGATGGACTTGTGAACTGCTTCAAGCATTTTGTAGAAGAATTTATAGGAACTATGGCTAATAATACCCAAAGGGCTATAAAACCATGCACGTCCCCAATATCATTACTAGGTCTATTTCCCAAAAGAGATGAAAAACAAAAAAGGAAAATGACCTATACATACAAAAATATTTTAGCAGCTATTTTCTGGGAGCAATGTATTGAAAATTGAAGAGATACCCATCATTTGAGGATTGGCTGAACAAACTGCAGTATGTGACTATGATGAAACATGATTATTCTATAAAAAATGATGAGCAGGATGCTCTCAGAAAAACTTGGAAAGATTTCCATGAACTGATGCAAACTGAAATGTACCGGTACAAAATAATAGCAATATTATATGATGATTAGCTCTGAAATACTTTACTCTCAGCAATATGAGACAACTCTAAAGGACTTATGATGAAAAATGCTACCTATCCCCAGAGAAAGAACTGATGGTATGTGAAAGCATACTTTTTAAACTTTATTTTTCTTGAGGTTTTTTTTTGGGGGGGTCTATGTTTTATTTTACAACATGACAGAGAAATGTTTTGCATGACTACACATGTATAATCTATATCAAATTGTTTGTCTTCTCAAAAGCTTACATTAAAACAAACAAACAAACAAACAAATAAAACTTCTTCAAAGGGTCTGAAAAGATTGAATTCCATGTGACAGCTTTAGGCCCCCAAGCTCTGATTCAGGGTGAAGATTTCTGACTGGTAAAATCTGGCATCTATTTAAATCATCCAGTACAATGCAGTATGATCTGATTCAATCTGATATGATCTAGTCTAATTGAATCTCATCCCATCCAATCAGATCCCATCCTACCCAATCCCATTCCTTCCAATCCCATCTCATCCCAACTAATCCGATTCAATCTAATCTAATTCAATCCAATTTGACCAGCAACTGTTAAATACCCACTGTGTGCAAGACCATCTAGCTAGGAATTGAGAAAACAAAGAAGAAACTGAATGAAAGCCCTGCGTTCAAGCACTGGGCATTTTACCTTCCGTAATTCAAATTCAGAAAATAGAAAACCTATGTAATATATTTTTTAAAAAAGCCTATTTGTCTTGATGACTTAATGAAAACTTCTTATTGTACTATAGTCTGAAAGAATTATGTATGTAACCTGCTCTTAAAAAGCAGGTAGGTGACATGGCATATAAAGTAACAGTCTTGGAGTCAGGAAGACCTACATTGGAACCCTGTCTTGGGCTTTCATTAGCTTTACCATCCTGCTCAAGTCACTTTATTTTTTTCAGTCTCAATTTCCTTATTTGTAAAAAGGGCTGATAATAGCATGTACTTTCCAGGGATGTTGTACAGAACAAATGAGAATCTATGCAGCTCTGTAAATAATAAATCACTATATAAATGTTAGTGATAGTTATTAATAAAATTTCGATAGATTAAAATGAATTAAAATTATATTATTGTTAATGACTACTAATTTTGAAGCTACTTGGAACAGAAGATAATCTTTAAAGCATAAAATGAATATAAAACTTGAGAATATTTTAAAAATGGATACATTTTCTTTGTGTTTGGGAAAAAATATTGACCAATAGAAAGGAAACATGAAATTTACTCTATTTGGAAATCCCCAAGCCTGCAGAGAAGAGAAAAATGATGACAATAAGATCAGTTCAATGTAATGTATGTAGGGAGGGAGGAAAGAGAGAGCTTGCTTCAGTCAGCTTGTGCTGAGCTCGGGTGAAGCAGGGTCAGTGTATATTAATCATCTGTCAAAGACTGGAGGACTTTATCGGCCAATTATAGATAGAAATAAGTTTATAGCACATAAACAGGGAACAGAGCTACCAAGAATTCCAGCCCTAACATAACCAAGAGTGACATTTTTAGCATCAAGATAAGAGATGCATTTTTTAAAAAGGCTGTGCTATCTACTTCTGCTTGGTTATTTTAGAGTTATTTTACGAAATTTGTATTTCTGTTCAACTAGATATTTCCCCCCAGAAACTTACCAAGCCTCTCACTACTCTTACTCCCAATTTATCTAAGCTGAAGCAAGAATAGCAAGTGTCATCATACTCTGAAAGAAGGCCCTGATTATGGGCTCCATCCCCAGGAGCTGCTACCCAGAAGGTAATCATGGCTTATTTTATAAAATCAAGGACTAAGCAAAAATATCCTCAACTGTTTGGAGGACTCTAAACAAACATATAAATAAATGTGCCTGCTCTAAGAACAGAGCAAACCTAGAATGCCAGGGGAAGGCATCTGAAAATAAACTATGTTAACCCGAGAACGGCATCCATTTTGCTTGGTTTGGCAGAATGTCTGAGTCTAAGGGAGGCGGCACTGCTCTCCTGCCCCACTCGTTCTCAATGTCTGGGCTCACCAGGCGAGTTTCCAAGAGCCCAGGGCATTTGAAACTTAAGAGTGTGGACCCCCATGGGTCGAGGTTCTACTTTACTCCCCAGGGCCACATTGTTGGAAGAGCCCCACCCAGTTCTAACAGGACATCCCTGCTCTGAGACCCACATGTGCAGAAAAAGTGCTAAATAAATAGGAGTGACATAGAAATTCCTAAAGATGAATTCCTTTAGCTCAGACTTCTCTATCCCTTCTACTTTCTTGTATTCTTCATCACTTTATTACTGTTCTGGGTTTAATGACCCTAATAATATAGCACTGGGAAATAAATGAGAAGCAACTGAAAGAATATGTGAATGAAAAAAAAGCAAACACATTCATATAGCATCAGTAGGTGTAAGGACTGTGCTAAACACTATATGAAAATCTCATTTGATTCTCACAACAATTTGATCCTCCTGTGAGATGCTATTATTATCCTAATTTTATATATGAGGAAACTGAGGCAGACAGAGATTGAATGCCCAGCCATGTCTATGTGAAATGCTGCAGGGGGGCCATGTCCATCTGATGTGCCATAGGGAACCACATCTAGCTGATGTTCTGCAGGGGGCCACGTCTATTTGAAGTGCCGCAAGAACCACATCTTTCTGAAGTGATATCTGTCTCATGTGCCACAGGGAGCCACATCTTTCTGAAGTGCCACGGAGGGCCATGCTTTTCTGAAGTGCCATGGTGGGGGGGATATATCCATCGCCAATTCACACTCTTCAGAGCCACAGGGGGCCATGTAATTAATGTTTGCTAACACCGATCTCAACAACGCCCTCCACAGACTTCCATTCCAAGGAGAGACAATATATCAGTAAACCATCTTCTCTTCCCATCATTCACTTCCAAACGATCTCTTTTTCTTTGGTAAGAGGGAACCCCTCACTAAATGTACTCATGACAATCTGAATTGTTTTCATTTAAGAAATCAGATCCAGAGATAGCTCCCTGAGGTCCCCAATTTTGTGGAGCATTTGCAAAAACCAAACACTTAGACATGGAAGATATTCCCTCACCATTTAGTGGTCCTATATCTCCTTAGGGACAGCTTCTTCTCCCCGTGGGGAAAGGTACGGTCATCTAGACTACTTCCATTACTGCCAAAAATCAGATTTAAGGCAATGAATAAAAAGAGCACAAGGTTCCTGCAGAGAGTTACATTTCTTGAGACCTACTATGCTGAACTGTTCGGATTAAGTCCAAGACTCACCCTGAAAAGGCAACTGAGTTAAGTGAGTAGAATGTTGGGCTCCTACTTTTATAACTCCTTCAGGATTCTTTTATTTTTCCATTTTAATTATCTGTATCTTTTAAAGTATGTTCTTTACTCTAGGGTATAATAGCCTGGGATAAAGTTGCTAAGATATAAAATAAATAAATGTCATGAGATGAGGTATGGCTTTCAATTATAAGTTATAAATTTTTTTTTAACAAGATACGATTTCTCCAATTTTTATATGATGATACATGCTGACCTCATAATTTTATCACCTTTTATATTTATGGTCCAATAATGCCTTCTTGGCAAATCACAAAAGCTGCTGAATTTATGACACAACAGCCTGATAGGTAATTTACAGATTTTCTGATTGACTGTAAAACAATTTTCTAGGAAAACTGGTGGATAACATACTGGCAAATTCAGTTAACTATTTTCTTTTTCCTGAAGAAATCTGGCTCTTAATTTCAATAAATGAAAATGTAAATCACCTTTTCTGAGTGATTAAACATTTACTGAGTGATATAAAACATGTTATTTATTTAATTGATGAGGCACTTCAACATACTGTTTAGCCTTTTCTGGGCCTTTTTTTCAAAATCTGGTGCTCAGGACTTAGCACAGTGCTCAGGTATGGTTTGACTAAGTCAGAAGATAGAAGGATAATAATTCTATTCCTAGAAAGTTTGCCTTTCTTTGTATGGCTCAGAGTGTGTGAGCATTTTTAGGGGTCAAATCACTCTGCTGTCTCTGAAGGAACTTGCCATTCACTGAAAACCTTCTATCTTTTTCAGGCAAATTTCTAATTATCTCACTCCCAATCTTCTACTTAAAGAGCAATTTTATGGAATTCAAGTATACTATTTTACATTAAATTTCCATGCAGAAACTGTTTTCAGTTTAAACTTAAAGGAACTTAAATAAGAAGTTCCTCACCTTTGGTGAACAGATCACATTCACAAATGAAAATGGGAAGTCAGATCATGAAATAACAAGACTTGTTTTGTGTCTAAATTGATGCTCAGTCATTACTTTCTTATGATGCATAAGGTAGCACAACAGACAGCAGCAGAGATTGGGGAAGGTCTTGGAGGTTATTTTTAAGATTGACATAAAAGAAACTAATCTCCAAAGACAAGACTGACTAAACCAAAGCCTCCCTGGTAGTAGTGAGGTGGCCTGGGGAGGCCCATTCCACTTCAGCATCAATCCCGATTTGCTCCCACCACATCACATTGCACTATCATGCATTCTAATATCATTAGTCTACGCTCTTTGGCAGGAAGAGTGCTTTACTCTTTCATCACCTAGAATAAGAAGATGTTGTACGTAAAGTGATTTTTTTTCCTGGCTTTAACTTGTATGCGAGGGTCGTCTTAGTCTGAGAACTTCCGCCATTGATGGAGAATGGCAATTTCTATGATAGGCCAAGGCCTTCACTAGGCTAGCAAAGAGTCAATAGGGAAATTCAAGTCCTGATTCCAGAATGGTCCCTTTATCCTCTCTGCTTCTGCTACCTCTCTAGGAAACAAATGGCAGCAAAAACATTTATCCTAAAGAAATTAAATTTCTTTGAAATATTTCAGAAACAGCCATTTGCAAAGAAAGGCCAATGTTGGCAGAAGCTAATTCCATATCAAATTTATCTACTGATTATATCAGATTACAGTTTATGGATTGTGTAAAAAAGTCAAATAGCTTTGTTGAGCAATTTGTGTATCCAAAAATGATGCAATTCTATTTATTTCCAATTTGTTTGATCTTTACAACTATGGGACTTCTCTGCTCTAAGCCTGTTTTGTCCTACGGAATATGGGAACAAGAATATTTGTACTGCTATGAAAAAGCACTTTGTAAACTTGAAAACAGTATAACCACACAAGTCATGAACTGTTATGGGTCAGAACTTGAAATAAAGTGCTAATGCTTATGTACTTAGTTCACACCTTTGAAGGAGTTCACACTTTTAGAGAGCATATATAAGGAGGAGTTCTGGAGCCCACTAAAGGACAAGTCCACTCTTGGACTTCTGAGAGATTCACAAGTCAGAAGTCCACAATCCCACTCTCTGGGAGGAGGAGTCAAGATTCATTCCCACTTCCATCTTTGTGCTGGCTGGAGACACTGGGAGGACAAGAGGCTGAAGCTGGCAGAAACAAAGGATAGCAGCAACAGTGCTGAGAACCAAGGAGAGAGGTAGGCCTATATTAAAGCTTACCGGGCGCCCCAGGAAAAGATTCAAGACTTGAAAAGAGAAAATAAAGGATTTGGACTTTAACTCCTGGCTGCATTTGAGGTGATTATTGAAACTGAACTGAAAGAAAGGCAACCTCCAGAAGCGCCCCAAGAAACCTGCTCCCAGAGAACATTACAATTTAGAGAAAAAGATTACAATGATTGATAAGAGTGGGATTTCACTGAATTATTCAAGGTTCCTTTATAAATTTGAGGTTTTAAAAATAGTGATATTTGGATCCAAGAAATTCTGAAACATGAAATGGTCATTTAAATTTGTAGAAGTATACTGAAAATGCTTTAATGCCATAGAAAAATAAATTTAAAATATAATGAATTATCATTTGCCAATTAAAAATAAAAGTCATGATTAGCATTTTCCCCCCAAGGCAATTGGGGTTAAATGACTTGCCTTAGATCACACAACTTGTAAGTGTGAGGCTGCATTTGAACTCAGGTCCTCCTGTCTTCAGAGGGGTGCTGTATCCACTACAGCATCATCTAGCTGACCCTATTACCATTTATTCTGAAGAAAAATAGAATAAAGCCCAAGCCAATCTTCCAAGCAATTTAAACTCTCCTCACCAGGAGGGTTGAGGATTGCTTACCGAGGGTTAGAAGGAGAAGGAGGATCCATTTCTTTCTGATAGTGACGTCCTTGATTGACAGGCTGCAAAAGATAGTGAAAAGAGTACTTAGAAGATACCGCTGCAAACAGTTTATTTGACAAAGTGCCATTCTTAGGCACACATCCTACCTAGGAATTCATCAGAGCTGTTTTAGTTTACCTCAAACCTGTCTTAGTTTACCAATGTGTTGACTGATATTGGGTCATCAATGAGTGTGATTAAAAACTAGCCCCAGCCTCTCAGGCTGACTACTCGAACCCCAAAGGGAGAAGAAGTCCAGTTAAGTACAATCCTGTACAAAAAAGGACATTTAATGAATTGTCAGACTTTCAGGATTTTGTTGCAAAAAGACCTGAATAGAAAATTTGATATATAAGAACCAAGAAAAATATAAACTAACCATCAAAGACTAATTACAAGACATACAATAAGGACAAATTGTTTTATATATGGACATGGAATTGTCCAAGATTATCATTAGTAATTGGGTAGTTTGAAAGAAATACTGGAGTAGAGGGCAGAGTATGATATGATTCTAAAAAGCCAAACCATATAGGAAAAGGTAAAAAAGTCTAATTAAATCATACAAATGAGGTGTAAGAGCAAGAAATGATACAGAGGAAGTAAAGGAAGAGGGCTGGTAGTTCTGGAATCCTACTCACTTTGGGAATGGGTTAAAGAGGAAACAATATATATCTTAAAAAGTACAAAAATCTTCTAAATTCAGAAAGAAAGAAAGAATAGGGTAAGGAGATAGGGAGGAGGAAGAGGATAAGGGAGAAATTTTTAGAGGGACCCTACTCAATATCAGATTAAGGTTAAAGATGGAACAACATATACATTTAGAAAGGAATAAAAATCTTCTAAATTTATAAAGAAATAAAGTGAGGGAATAGAATATGTGGGAGGATATAGGAATGTATAGTATAAATAGTGGATAAGACATATAGACTAATGAGAATGGAATAAAGAGGAATAAGGTGAGGGGAAGAAAATAAGGGAGGTATCTTTGGATTGGGGATATAGTAAGTAATAGGAGGGCAAGGTTTTTTTTTGTTTGTTTGTTTTTGTTTTTTTTTAATTATCTTTATCTGAAATCTCTCAGCCACCACTGCTCTTAATAGTATTTTTCCTGGGTTACTGGGATTGCTTTGTTTGAACAACACTACAAATAATATTTTTTAGATATTCACCATCATATTCATCATCATATTCAACTGTCACCCATGTTTTCTGTGTATAATCCTTTGAACTGCCATAATAATGATTTCTTATTAGGAGTTATAAGTATCATCTTCCCATGTAGTTATGTAAACAGTGAATTCCTTTTGATTTCTCCTGTTTATCTTTTTACGCTTCTCTTGAGTCTTGCATTTGAAAGTCGAATTTCCTTTTCAGCTCTTTACATCATTTATTATTTTATTTTACAATAATAATAATAATAATAATAATAATAATAATAATAATAATAATAATAATAATAATAATAATATATTATTTAACTCATTTTCCCAGTTATGTAAACAGGAATTTACAGTTTGTTTTTCTTTTCTTTTGTTAAAGCATTTGGGGTTATGTGACTTGCCCAGGATCACACAGCTATTAAATGTCTGAGGCCAGATTTGAATTCAGGTTCTCCTGACTCTATGCCAGTGCATTATCTACTGGGCCACCAAGCTGCACCAACCCCCCCAATTTTTTTTATTTATTTTTTTTTTTTTGCGGTATTGTTGAGCTTGGCTGAGTCCCTGCCTTTGTCCACTATATAGACTCTGCCCTACATTAATTTTTTTAAGCTGATCTTGGATCCTAAATTCCTTACTTAAAAATCTTCAGTGTCACCCCATTTCTGTGAAATAAAGTCCAAGTTCTTTTGGCATTCACGCATGGCATAATCTTTGTGGAAGTTGTTCCCCCATCTTTATCCTTTATGAACATCATCTATAATTTCTCCCCTCACTATGGTGAGGTGAGGCATTAGTCAATACAAAGGAACAGAATTGGGATGTGGGATAGATACTATGAGTGATGTACAGCAGAAAGCTCAGTTTGCCTGGACAGAAGATTATGGGAAAGGGGTATTGTCTAATATCACTGGGAAGGCAGTTTACGGTGAGATGATGATGGACTTTAAAAAGTCAACCCAAAGCATGTATATTTGATCCTAAAGGCAATAGGGAGCCACTGCAGAATGACACAGTCAGAGCTATACTTCAGGAAAATACAAGTTGTGTTTAGGATGGCCTATATTCAGGAGAGATATGGGGCAGGCAGACCAATTAGGTGATTGCAAGATGAGAGATGATGAGGATCTGAAGGAGACCATATATGCACAATGCATATTCCAACTTATTTGTGAAGTTCTTCCTGACTCACCCCAGGTGAAAGTGATCTTTCACCTTAGAAAATCCACAAATTAATACTAACTATTTAGTATTATCATTTTTTTTTTGTTATGCATCTCCCAATTACATTTTAATCTGGTTTAGCAGCATTAAGAGGCTTTACAGGGATTCCCAAGAGTTTGACACCTTTGTCCTAGACCTCTGATTGGTTGCGAAGACCCTTTATGAGGTCAAAACTACTTCCAAAATAATATGATGTTATTTTAATTATATAATCCACATAAACAAAAGCTGCTTTGGAGGGTCCTCAATAATTTTTATGAATTTAAAGGGGCCCTGACACCAAAAAGTTTAAAAAACATTGATCAGGGAATTAAGAAAAGATATTTCATAAAAACATTTGGTACTGAAGAGTCTGATCACACAGGTTAACCTTAATGCTTTGCTCTACTTTTTATAAAAAGCTGGATGACATGATCACCTCAAGGCCCAATTGACTATTTGATACTCTTCTCTTGAGGCTAATAATGGAGGAATGTAACTCAACATTGATAAACTAATGTCTCTCAGACTCAAGAAATAATGTAAAGAGGCCCCACTGTACCTGTATTATTGCTGACTGTCAATCATACTCCATACACAAATCCATAGTCACAATAATCTTACTTCTGTACATTACATTAGAAACAGGTGGGTGTGTCTTGACTCCATCCAAAAAACTTTAAAACTGAACTGAATGTTAAATAAATTATTGAATTGCTAGAACACACAGTAAGAGGCTTATTTACTGTAGGGCCATAGAACTTTATAGCTGGAAGAGCCCTAAGAGTTCATTTAGTCTACTCCTACCCATTAAACATAAGCATCTGATGCCTGGATAGTGGAATTGATTTGCACTCAGGGTCAGGAACAGAATCTAAATGTATTCTTGACCTTAAAGAGTCCTATGCTTATTCCTCTACAATTCAGTGACTGGCTTTGAGGTATCAAGAACAGAAACGATGCATAAGATCTTTACAGTGAATCCTTTCCCTTTATTATTTCTTTAAATATTCCTATTTAATTCAGGGACTCTTAAGTTGGGACCATGAATTTAAGTTATTTTTTAAATATTTTGATAACTATTTCAATAGAGTTAGTTTTTGTTATAATACTAAGTATTTTATTTTATTCATTTAAAGATATTTCTCTGAGAAAGGGGTTCACAGAATTCACCAGACTGTAAAAGGGAGTCTGTGACATAAAAAAGATTAAAAAGCTTTCATTTAAGGGAAATTGAATATCCAATCTCAGCATCACAGTCACTTAATCTGATGAGATATCATGTAGCATAAGTGAATTTAAGTGCACATGGGCAATCAGGCTCAAGGCATTTCAAAGCAATGGCAATAAAATAAACACAATAGCTGTGAGAAGAGTAGAGGGAAGAACACATCCAAAATTTGGTTTTATGATTTCACTGATTAAAATATTAATTAGTTATGTAATTAAGGTTTTATTATCCGGGGAGAAAAAGAATTAATTAGGTCAAGAAAAGGTCCTAACTTATGATCTTGCCTGGAAAGGACCTGTTCAGGATTACTTGCTATGATAAATAAACATGGAGGGGTTTAGTGTTCAGTCTTTGGCTACACATGTATGCTTTACATGATAGAGCATCTATCTACTTATTTTAGACATACCCATAATTCATTTTTGGCTCACTGTCAGGAAGATTTCTTGATATTCAGCCAAAATGTCCATTTTCTTAATTTTATCCCATTAATTGTATTTACCCACTCCCTTGTGTCAGACTAAAGAATTCTTTCCCCTCTCTCAGCCATGCAAACATCTGGATAATTCTATCAGAGCTCTTGCAGAACGGTCATTTAGCTATGTTACCAGGAATGTACTCTCTTAACTTTTTTTGTGTGTGAATATTTTTTCTTCTACTAACTGTTGTTTAAAAAATCAAACAGGACAATAACACAATAAAACTGACAAGGAAGAGATTAAATATATATTTAATATTTATATTTAAATATTTAAATCCTTATTCATGTTTCAAATTGTCAAAATCAAACAGAATGGGAAGAGCAGTGATTTGTACAAAAGGATGCTTGTAGAGGTATAAAGACTTAGAAAACCACATATTAACATTAGCTCTATTCTGTTCTATTTTTATTTATGTTGCTAAATATTTCCTGAATTCATTTTAATCTGGTTCAGCCTCAAGCTGCACTAGGGATTATTGTGGCCTTTGTGATTGACACTTTTGATCTAATATGCATCTTTACAACTAATATTTTATATTAATGGTACAGTGAATAAAGTACTTGACCTGGAGTCAGAAAGATACATCTTCCTGAATTAAAATCTGGCCTTAGACACTTACTAGGTTGGGTGACTCTGAGCAAGTCACTTAACCCTGTTTGCCTCAGTTTCCTTATCTATAAAATGAATTGGAGAAGGAAATGGCAAACCACTGCAGTACCTTTGCCAAGAAAACACCAAATGGGGTCATGAAGAGTTAAGACATGACTAAAAATGATTGAGCGACAAACTTTGTATTAAAATGAAATCACAGAATTTCAGACTGGATGAGACAACATCACTCATCTGTTCTGAACACTCCCACAAAGAGGTATCCAGCCTAGTCAACTGCTAAGTAACAAAGCTTAGTTTGTTACTTAGTTAGTTAGTGTTAGTGTTTAGTGTTAGTCAACACTGCTAAGTAACAAAGCAAAAACTGAAAGTTGGCCTAAAAGAGATTTTTACTCTGAGTCTCAAACACTGATTTATATCAGGAAAGATTTATATTAGTGAGATGTTTGCTTCAGTTTCTTCAACTGTAAAGATAATAAAGATAAAAATCAGCTACCAGAGTTATTGTGAAGATTAAATGAGATAATATTTATAAAGTACTTAAAATAATGCCTGGCGTATAACAGATGGTTAATAAATCCTTCCTACACACAAATACACAAATACACACACACACACACACACACACACACACACACACACACACAGCTAGAAAGACAGACTGATTAATTCCGTGGATGCCGGTTTCCTTTCCAATGAAATATATCTCCAAACTTAATATTATAATCAAATTGATATATAACAAGCGATAGTCATGTACTTTTCAAAAGGTAATTTTGAGAAACTTCAGCTCTAGGAAGTTGGTTTTGATAGGCAAAGAGTGTCCACTCAAGTAATTTCTACTGAAGACAGAACGTTATTTCCTTTCAGCTTAAGTTAGGCATAAGGGAACCTAATGATTTTCATTGGTTTATTGCACCTGGCAACCAGGGGCCCATCTGATCATCCTGGCGTAGCGTTCCATTCTGCCAAAGGGCAGTTTTCCATATCCATGCTGTAGAGAACATGCAGAAACTAGAAACTGATGTTTGGTAGATCTGTGAGGTCATTTGTGTGGGTTCTTATTTCAGAGAGTGATCAAAATCCTTGGTGCCATTTCCCTACATGCTGAAGGCTTCCCTCTTTTTTTTTTTTTTTAAGTATCTCAAGAATAACGGGTTAAGCAATAATTCTGTCCCTCTCTCATTTCTCTTCCAAATTGTGTGAATTATTCACCCCCATTTTCTAGTCGTTCATTTCCTTGACAATGTTCTGTATGGTATTTCACTTGTCACTGGCAACATGTCTGCTTACCCATCATGCATCATCTTTTCAGATTCCTTTAAATGATCTGTCATTTTAATTCTTCTTAAATTATGATGTGCTACGATTTGAGGCCTTAAAGTATCATTGGGAAAGTATCTGATGCCTTTGGGCACTCTGCGATCTCCTTTCCCATCCAATTCAACATGTGTCTTTTGAAATATTTCAGTTTTTCCAACTCAATCTAGCCCAAGCTTATTCTCTTAAATAAACCGCTTTGTTCTTGGCTTGGTTTATTATTCATTTGCAAAACTTGTCTAAGTCATAAGTATTGACGAAACTATTCTGATGGGCTCTTTTCCATGAGCATATTTTTCCCTAAGGAGATGATAGTGTTCTGAGAGTTCCATGCAAACAATACAAGGTCATTTCATTTGTGAGCTACTTTGATAAGCTCACCATTATGTATACTTTGAAATATCTTTTTTTTTTCTCTTCACGTATATGTACATAACTCCATGAAGTACCAATATGGGTGTACACACAGAAGCAAAGACTCCCTCTGTATTTGGCATTGTGGAGACAATCTGCCACAGAATAACAAAATCATTGATTCAGCTCTGAAAGAATAACTAACTTCATCCATCTCAGTTCAATGCAAAAGGGGACAAAAACAATGAATGGCACACGTATTTGGGATGCACACTGATTTACAACTGAACGTTTTTTTACTGACCAATGAAGATATTTATATTAAAGTTAATATTAATTATTATTAATTAATTACATATTATATTTTTGTTATATATCATGTATATTATTAATATTCATTATGTAAAATAATTAATATATTAAGTTAATCAAGTTTTGCCATTTAACCAGAGATGGCAGAAATAGAATTAAATAACAGGTTGCAAAAGAAACAATTTGCTGTTTGAAGTGTAGATTGAATTTAAACCAACCGCTAAGCAACTTGCATACTTCAACAATTTCTCTGACAGCATAGATATTACTCTAACTATAAAATACAGTTTTTGGTCTATCATTTTTATAGATGCATAAGAACATCTGTTCATCTGATTTATCCACAGCTTAGCAAAATCAACTCTCTTTTCAGTACTGGACAATTTTTTAAACCTCATTAAAGCTCAAAGTAGTGAGCAGCTAATGAACCTGATTATAAAGGGGGGAGGGCAATGCAATCCTAAATTAGCCTAAAGAGCCAAAGGCCAACATCTAACACACATAGAGCCAGAAGGTCACCATAGAAAACACCTGAACCCTAGGCCAGGTGGGAGGCCATCACCAAATGGCACACACAAACAAGCTCCATCAAAGCATCCTATGGGGGGCGCTGTTGACCTTTACTGACCACCCCAATGTTCACCCCAATGAATTGCCACTGAGACTAGGGAGCTTTGCTTTTAGAAAAGGGGGGCAAGGAGAGAAAGAATCTTGCTGAAGAATGCTCCCCAAAACATTTTTGTCTTATTTTTGGATAACAATGTTCCCAGGTTAATAAGTTTCTAAAAACCTTCTCCCTGCTAATCAATGGCTAATTCGGTTTGTGAAACCAGCCTAATTTCTCTCAGGTGGTGGGAGTGGCGCAAGGTGATGTGCAGACAGAGGTACCCATCACCTCCTCTCTGAATGGAGGACACAAATGGGTTCTTCATGAGGCTGAGGAACTGCATAATTTGGATGGATGAAGGATGCTCATGCAGCATGGATTCAAGCCCTTTCTTCTATAATTTGTCTTCAAATTATGACGATCTAAGAGTCTAGGGGTTCTGTCTTATGGCTTATTTGCAAAGGAACAACATTCTAAATCAGTGAGAGAATGAAAAGGCACCGAGGTACAAACAGAAAAGCAAGCTCTACTAGGGGAAGACCACATGAGACCTGAGGGCAAGTCAGATGGGGAGGTCCATGGCTCCTGGGGGTGGCCTCGAAGCGGAGAATGGAGCCCAAGGCCCGCCATCCTCCACCAGCAGAGCAGAAACCTTCCCTGACCCGTGGGGTGAGGGCTTCCCCATCTTTCCTCTCCCTTTCCTCCTCCTCCTTTCTGCTTCCCTTTCCTTTATCATCAAAACGTAAGGAAGTAGGCTCCCAGCCCTCTAATGTCCTGTACCGCACAAATCATCTCAAATTAGAAGGTAAGCAATTGATCCTTGTTTAGTCCCTTGTGCTTGTTCATATTTGCCTTTTCTTATAAGACTCCTGTGTTTGAACTTCGAAGCTCTGTTCTTTTTCATCAATTTTTGGAAATCCTCCATTTCAATCAAGGTTCATTTCCCTGCCCCAGTTGGATTATATTCAGTTTTCCTGGCTTTATTTTTGGTTCTTAAGTCTAAATCCTTTAACTTCTGGAATACTCTAAATTTCTACTTCTTTGGAATGGTGTCTGTGCCTGATTATGTGTAATTCTGACCAACTCTTCTGTACGTGAATTTTTTTTTCTGGTTGCCTATAGAATTTTTCTTTTGACCTAGAATCTCTGGTTTTTGGTTATTTGTAGGAGATGCACTTTGAAATTTCTTTCAGGAGGTTACTAGTGGATTCTTTCTATTTATACACTGTCCTCTGGTTCTTCAGAGATCTTAAGAGAGAAAAGTTTTCTTTTATGATTTCTTTGTTTTTGTTATAACTTTCAGGACATCCAAATCAGTTGTTTTGCTATATGTATTTCACATTTTTTCAGTCTTTAGATTTTGTATTAATATTTCTTGCTGTGTTATGGAGTCAATGCATCTATTTGGTTTATTCTAATTTTCAAAGAATTTTATATTTTTTAAATACCTCTTGTCTTCTTTTTTATGTAAGTTTTGTCTTTTCCATCTTTTCCCCATGTTTTTGTTTCAATTGTATAAAAATTTTTAAATTCTTGCTTCTCTTTTACAAGTATTTTATTTGAACTTGTATCCAAGCTGTCTTTTTATGTGAGGTCTTGCTTGTAAACATTTTGGAGTCATTTTTCTAGGTTTGTGTCTTGAGGGTCTTAATTGCCATAATAATATTTTATCATGGGATTCTTTTTTGTGGCTTCATGGCTTCTGACTTCATGTCAGGTCCAGGCTCTCAGCACTTCTAAAAGGAATCTTTGGGAGAGACCTACTAATATTTTACTGGACCTCAGAGAGAGCTCTCCAAGTTTTCTATATTCTCAAAATGGTATGAACTAGGGCAAAGTTGGGTCACTGTACACTTTTCTTCTCCATCCTCTCCCCATACCTCCATCTTTCATCTTCACCTGAGCTCTATAAGTTTCTGACTTAGATTTGAGATGGAACCTGTGGGCTTCCCCCACTTGAAATTTCAGTGGCCAGCTGCAGGACTAGGCCACTGTCAGGCAGTTCTCCTTGAAAACTGCACTGAAATCCTGTGTCTGTGTATCCCTGAGCAAGCCACAAGATCTTCTTGGTGCAATTACCGTCTCTCAGAGGCTGCAGATTGCAGCAAAGCTGCTGTACGCATCACCAGGGGTTCAGGACTAAGGTTCCCTGGGATTCCTGCCCTTGTTACTCTGCTGCAGGCTTCATCCTGGACTGAAACCTGAGTGGAGATCACGCTCTGCCCCTGGCTCAGCATCTTAGAGCTGCTCAACTTGCTTGCTGATTGGTACACAGCCCAGGGCTCATGCTCAGCCTGGACTGCCAGTCAAGGCACAGGCGCCATCTCAGTCAGGCTTCACTCTGTGCCCCGGAACAAGGTGGTGCATTTCTAGCTATAGCCAGGATGAGATTGGGTCTTTCTTGGATGGATTTGGTGAACTGCTTCTCTCTGTGCTGGAGTGCTCCGTATACCTAGCTAGTATACCCCCATCTCCAGCATCCAAAGACTTTGCTGCTTGTCTCCTTGTGTAGATTTGGCCTGGAAAAATGACTTTTTCCCCTTGGGTTTCCCCAAAAGAACTCAGTTTGGTACATTTTCTAAATCTTTTTCATAGGTATTGGGAATTTGGGAGAGGGAAAGGAAGCTCAGTTACTTCTTCCTGATTCCCTAAATGCTATTATATTAGAGTGATTATCATAAAAAATCTTGTCCTTTAACTGCTCTTTAAAAACACTTAATGGGACAGCTAGGTGGCGCAGTGGATAGAGCACCAGCCCTGAAGTCAGGAGGACCCGAGTTCAAGTCTGGTCTCACGTAACACGTCCTGGCTGTGTGGCTCTGGGCAAATCACTTAACCCCAATTGCTTCAGCAAAAACAAAAACAAAAGCACAAAACAAAAAAACAAAAAAACCCAAAACCTAAAAAAACAACCAAACCAAAAAAAAAAAAAAAAAAAAAACAACCAAAAAACTTTATGCATTAACAAGATTTGATTTTTTTCTACTGATGTCAATCAAGATTGCTCAAAATGGTAAATTCCTTTAAAAATCCATGAGAACTCTCAGTATTCCTTTTTTTCCAGGCCACCCCAAGTGCCACTTTGAACAGAAACTGAACAAAACTGATCATTTGAGACCTGGTTTTCACAGAAGTTGCAAAGTATTATTTTAATTAAATTTCCTTACACAAAATGCTGAAAAATTTGTCTATCAAAATCTAATGGATTTCCTAAGGGGTTTGATGTACTTAAGAGTTGCCCACAAAAAACAATTTGCAACAAGAATAATGACTACATTAATTATACTAATTGAGAAATTTACAAGTATATCTAAATACATTTTAATTTATACCTATTAATATGATTTAGAGTACTAACAAGGAAAACGGGGCATTTCTGAATCTCCTGGAAATTTCTTTGTTATGAGTCACCCTTTATGGAATGGACTCACTCCTTCCAATTTCTGTCAAAGTTCCTTATTCAAAGGACAATTTGCGTGATACCTCCTCTTCCATGAAGTCTTCCCAGAATTCCCTCGTGAAATCTTCCCCATCAAGCTGTTCACAGCAGCTTCCCTGGACTTTTGCCTGCATATCTTCTCCCCGAGAACTTGTGCACTTCCTGAGAACAAGGACTAGGTCACTTCAGTCTTTAAATCGACAAGGACTGGTGCGGTGTTTTGCACAGAACAGCTGTTCTGTAAACACTTGTCACCTGGGAAGCCAAAGTTCTGCAGAGGCAGTAGGCCTTGGAGGAGTCGCCAGCATGTTGTGTTATTTGGGCTCTTCCATTTTTAGATTGGAACATATGTGAAGTTAATATAGAGAATATGTTGAACCAAACTTGATTGCTCTTTACTGATCACTGAACCATGTGAAGAGTTAGATCTTTATTCTGGGAGGGTCTTTAAGCTGTTTGGAATCTGAGCACTGTGAGATATAAACAACAACAACAACACAAGTGCACACTCTTAGAACACCTGCTAAGTATCCACTGGCTGATTCTTATCATTGGAATATTATTTTTTTAATAGTACGGGGTAAGTTTAATAAAAGCAACATGGTACAATATGGAGAGAAGGCAGACCCAGGAGTCAAGAAGACCTGGATTCAAGTCCTTTCTCTGATCCATGTTGTCTGTAGGACCCTGGGCAAGTCCTAAGGTGGCTTGAAGAGGGGCAGCCCCATTGCCTCAGCAGAGGGCACTCCCACACTGGGAGGTCTCAATACCACTGAAATCACAGATCCTGACAAAGGGGGGGGGGAAATACCCCAATAGGCCCGTGACTAGATGATAAGAATTTCTAGAGGGCTTAATATTACCAAAATTATTACTGGCTAATTTCCTTCATTCCTTACCCTATTGCTGCCCTGAAATTAGAAATGAGCTTTCTGATGCTCCTCCACTGTGAGCATACTAGCTCTAAATCTGGACAGCATTTTATATTCCCCTGTATTGGGGCTTTATACAAAGAACAAGATGCAGAGTTTGCTTCTACATCTTTACATTTGAGACCACCCAGAGCTGAAGACTCTGAATTTGTTGCAATGAGAAATGTACCTTGTGAAATCAAAGGTAAGGCCTTAAGTTTTTTTTCTTTGTAGAACAATAGACTATTTTCAATCTTCTCATTCTGTCCAGAAGACACTGAAGTGATTAGAAACAGAAACAGCAGCATCAGGGAGAGGAAGGAGCTCCAGTGGCTCATTCTCCCTCTGCTCCCAGCCCACCAGAGAACAGACTAGTGGGGGGAGGATACAGTATCCAAGGCAACAAGCACCCGGCTCTTTGGGGCATAAATAATCCTGCCTTTAGCTCCTCCTCTATTTTGTCCTTCTTTGAGCTTTTCCACAGAGAGAATTTATCACGAGTCCACAGTTTTCTTTCCTGTGGCTTAAATTACTTTTGTACAATATTTTTATAAGACAAATCTCCAATTCTGCTGCAAATCCTATTTGCCGCTCTCAAGAGCTGCTTTTGTAGTTCGTTGCTCCCATCCCAATTTCCATCTCCCGGTTCGGTGCATGGCTATTCAGTGGGATGGTACAGGTCTGCTGAAGGCAGCAAGTCCAAACCTTCTCCTACAATGACAGTATAACTGACATAAGGAGATACTCCCATGGGGAAACCCAAGAAATCCAGCCAAGGAGAGTTGTCTTCAGTTCACCGTTGAGCCTCCAATCCTTCCACTTCAAGTTCTCCTCTCTCCCTCCTCTGAGAGTCAAGAGTTGTCCCTGCCGACACCAGGCATTGGGCAAGGAACCACATGTGGGCCTGGCTTAGCTCTTGGACTGCTGGGGGAATTGAGACCTGGTTTCTGAAGGATTATTTAACATGTGTGTCCACAGCCTGTCTCTCCAAGCAGACTGCAAGTCCTTGAGAATTGCAAAATTCATGTCTGGGGTTTTTAATCCCATAAATCTCCTGTACATAGTTCTAAAATACATACATTAATAAAGCTCTTCACAACTGTCTCCAGCTTAGCTTTAAATTTTTTTCTTTAATTATTAAATATTTTCCCAATTATATGTGAAATAATTTTAACATTAATTTATGAACTCCAAATTCTCACCCTCCTGCTTGAGAAAGCAAAGAGTCTGATGCTGATTACACACATGAAGTCAGCTTCCCTTTCCAGGCTAATTTCAAGTTGTTCCCTCTCACACAACCTGTGGTACACCCACCAGCTTGGTCTGGCTCCTGCTCCCTGTTGCCGATGCTCTGGCTCTTCCCCCGACCTCCTCTCTCTCTTCACCTTCATCTCTTGCAATCATGCTCTGTCCTTTCAAAGCTAAGCTCAAAGGGTCCTTCCCATAGGAAGCCTTTTTTGATGGCTTGCATGTGGCAAGAATTTCTTCCCAGTACTGAATACCTTGCATACTTAATTATGTACCAACTGTTTTCCTGCAGTAGAAGGTGAACACTCTGAGGGCAGGGACCATTCCTTTTTAGTAGGCACTTAATAAAAAACTTGCTGAATTGAATACATCCTATACTTCTGAACAATTAAAAGAATGCTGATGACTAGGAGAGTGAAAAGCAAGGACCCAGCTGGTAAACACCCTCTTTTTGGCCCTGATTTTTTGAGTTAGGGCACTGTCTAAAAACAAAGGTAGAAAAAGAGCATTTTGACTCACTGGTGGCAGGCAGGAGTTCCAGGTGGTGGTATCGTCACTGCTGCTACTGATGCTGACGTTACAGTTGTCAACCTGAGACGCACTGAGACCATGAGAGGCTCCCACGTCTTCCAGTTCTTCTATCTGTTGCCTTCTCATGCTGGCCAGCATCTGCAGCTCAGACTCACTCATTTGACTTGGCTGATAGTTTGTCCAGTCATATTCCTTACCAAAATAAAAAAGGAGAAGAAAAAAGGAAGGGAATGAGAGAGACAGAGACAGAGAGAAAGAAAAATTTAGAAGATAGGAAATATAATGTGGCTTGATTTCAAATTAAATTAATAACTAACAAATAGCTCAAAAACAAAACATATGAAATACTGTACACAAAGTGTTTTGCAAGTGTGAAGATCTCCAATCAAAATAAATTGCTATATTTTTTAAACAAAAACTTACTGAATACCGCTTTTCTTTTTCTTAGTGAGAATACAAGTCCATCTCAGAAGTTTCAAACATACAGAAACAGAAACATTATTAGAGCATGAGGAATGTATGAAAAAGTACAATTGTACTTGGGCAAGGGGAAGACTGGATCAAGGATAATCAGATCATAGCAGCCTAAGGTGGAGCATGAGTGATGCTGAGAAGTCAGAAAGCATCTGGCGTTAACATGTGATAGTATATGAAGGAGGGACTGGTTGTACCAGTGGCACAGAGAGGCTCTAAGAGGATCGCTCTAAAATGAAAGGGAGATCTTAAGGAAAAAGATAAGGCAGCTAAAGGAAGCCTGCTTGGTGCTGAGCAAACTGAGAGCCTTCCTAGGTCCCCTGTACGGAATGATGATTAAAGCTGGCCCACACTTTTTATCTGACAAGTTCAAGCTACTACTCCTGTAGACTGTTCCTGGAGCTGTGCTTTTAAAAGGCCAAGAGAAAATGAATTTCCAAAACCTGCTCCAAAAAGATCTGTGGCAACAAACACAACCCATAACAGACCATCCTCTGCTACATTTTACAAAACAATGATACTATCTTTCATACTACACTATACCTTACTATATTATACTATACTTCTAATACTATACTATATTATATATATTATAGAATATTATATTATACTATATATACTGTACTTTAATACTATGCTACATTATACTATATACACTATACTTTTAATACTATACATTATATACTATACACCCTATGACTTTTAATGCTACACTATATTGTACTTAATACTATACTTCATTATACCATTCTATGTACATTATATTTTAATACTATATTACATTATGTCATACTAAAGTATATGCTATACTTTAGTACTATACTACATTGTATTATTTTATCCGTTATTACTACATCATACTATGTATATCCCTGTTTTTTAATACATTACACTTTACTTCAGTACTATACCACTATACTTTACTGTACTCTGCTATGCTTCTGACTTACTTTTCCTTTCATGCTTTTATTTTAATAATTCTCTCCCCACTTTTTCCTTTCAATTAGACAAATACAAGTCCCCTTTCCGCTTCTCTTTCAACTAGTCCTGAATAATATTTTTTAAAATTTCACTTTCTGTTCCCCCTTCTAAAGATTTTGCTTGTTCTTTCCATGTTCTATTTTGTTGGTTCTGTATCCTCATATCTGCTTCCTCTCTTTTCTCTGCATTCCTCATGAATCAAAGCTTCCAGGGTATTCATTCTGGGATCTCCCTGCTGGGCAGTTATAGAGCCTAGCCCATAGACTCCCCTGTTCCATTTTGCCTCACACCCAGAACAGTACCAATTATTACTGCAAGCGCCAGAGGGATTCTGCCCTATGCTACCCTACCCTCAATCTCTGATTATGTAATCTCCCCTTGATATTTCCTGCTTACATCATCATTTACCTTCCCTCCCCTCCAACATTTCTCTTCCCTGGGTCTACTTGCTCCCAGGATTTCCAACGAATTCCCTCCCTGATGTAGGAGGAATGGACTCTTTCCACACGAAATTCCCTAAGACATGACCAGAGTAGGGTCCCATCCCTCTTCACAGACCATTCACCATGGAACATCCCTCTACCAATAAAGCTTCTTCCTCTCATCTCTTGTAGACTCTTCTCTCTCTGAGGCCATCAGAGTTGCCTTCTCATTACTAGCTTTTGATTTGACCTCAGCACACGATCCTGTCTTCTCCCCGACCCCTTTCACATGCTCTTCTAGGCTGTAATAAAGCCCCATTAAAAACAGAGCAAAAACACTGATTTATTTATAATCAGGGTGTCACTGGATTCTGGCCTAATGTTCCCTGTCTACTTCACTTTGTCCACTACACTTCTACCTTCACCTGCCTCCTTGTATAGTTAGAATGATGACTCTTTGCAGTCACTCTTGTTGCTATGGTTGTCCTTGCCTGCTTCATTTATTCAAGTCTGCCTTTCTGCTATTTGAGAAGCAAATCTTTTCAGTTCTGGATTTTCTAAAATATTTCTAATGCCTTTATTATGAATGTCCATCTTGCTTCATGTACAATTAACTTTAGATTTGCAGGGTAGCACAGCATGGCTAGTATCCTGAACTCCATTGCTCTTTGTAACATACTCCATTCCTTCCTACATCTTAAAGTGAGTGCAGAATAGTCTTATGCTATTTGAATTTTCTTTCATTTGTATTTAAGGTCTTTCACCTGATCACTTGCAGAACTTGTTACTGAAAATGAATTGTTAAAATTTCACCCACTATACGATTTGGAGTTTGTAACCCTATTCTTTCTTGGCTGTCTGTGAATTCTTTCAATTGGCATTTTTTTTCTATTTTTAGAAATTCTGGGCAATTCTTCTCCATTGTTTCCTTCAAGGCGTATTCTTCCAAGAAGCCTGCCATCTTCAGGTTGTCTCTATACATCTTAATTTAGTGATCAGTATGTTTTGCTTGCACAGTGTCCTAGTCTATTGTCTTCTCTTTTGCTCTTCAGCTTAAGGCTTGCTACTACAATTTTTCTATTTTTTGTTGTGCAGCCATAAGTTTTACTCTCATGATTCTGATTCCTTTTTTGAACCACTCAGAAATAGAATGCTGTGGTTTCATGTTCTCCTCACATTCTATGGAGTCCTCTGTCTTATCAAAAGCTGGATCATTTTCCTTTGTTTTGCAACATTTATTCACAGATGCTTGAACTTGTTTACTAGACCTAAAAACCATATTTCCTTCTGTTGATCCTAGTTTCCCTGTTGATTTATCTGCTTATATTTAAAATATGAATTTTCTTCTTCTCAAACCTTTGGCAATTTCCCCTCTTATTTTATTTTTCCCTTTTGTTCACTTTCCTTCTTCTAACTGCAGTTTCTTCAGAAGCTGAATCTCAAAGTGTTTCAGCCTATTCCCAAGCTGGACAATTCAAAGTTCATTTGCCTAAATCTCTGTCCTATTTGAATTATGGGTGGTCAGAAGTAGCCCCAGGTGGACGCTGTGCTCGTAACTCAGGCTTGGTGAGGTGCTGTATGGCTCCCCACATTCATAATGTCCTGTTCTGGTAACCTTCTCCATTTCCTCTGTTCCTTAGTTCTTTGGCTCAATGCTGGAAGTTCAGAGCTTTACAATGTTTGTGCTTTGGAGTTGTGGCCCCCAGTAGGCTTTGCTCTTGAAAGTTTGTGGGACATGAGGGTTGCCTATTGTATCCAGGGCAAATTTTTGCACCAGAAGCTGGGTTCCCCACAGTTCTGGAAGGAGGAGGAGGGAACATGGATTTTATTCTAAGTCTGTCTGGTTCTTGACCTGGTTCTTAGGTCTGGTAGTGTAGCTTTGCTGCTTAGTAGCATGGCAGGTGAGAAAGGGGGGGTCTAAATAGCTTAGGGTCAGTGAGCAACAATTTGTGAATTCTGGTTGCTATTCTTTTTGAAATCTTCTTTTGGATTCTGGGAATCCTAGACTGTAGGAATAGCTTAAGTTGTCTTATCTTTGGTGCCTAAGTTCTGTTTTGGTGAGGTTTGAGAGGTTGTGTGAATCCGAGAAAATGTTTAGTTCTACATCATTTTACTTACATGATCCAGAAGTTTGTCTCCAGTGATTTTTTAAAGTATGCAGAGAAAATTCTCAAGTTTTTAAAACACAAATATAATAGGTAGAAAAAGATACAGATGTCCATTTATCCAACATCTTTCAAATTTCACTTGCCATGTTCAAACAATTCTAGGCCTTATATACTATTGTTTTAAACTTGTTTAATCCCAAATTTGTCCATAATCATAATATGAAATCAATCTTATCAGGGTACTAAACTACTTTTAGCAAAATACTTTTCACTTTCCAAATGAGGGTCTGAAAAAGTTCACTTAATTCACACAGATAAGCAATTTACTTCTAAGTAATTTACTGATTGGCTCTTTGGAGAATAAAATCCACTAATGATAAGAACAAAAAGTAAAGCAGTAGCTATATTCAGAGATTGAAGGGTAATAACAAATAGGCAATCACGATTCAATTGAAAGTATCTTGGACCTTTTAGCCCAAGTTCTAGTGTATAAAATGGGGGATTAAAAATTGCAGGACCAATGGAAAATGAAACCATAGGATTGGACTAAGACTTTTTGCTAAATATAAAGCATGTTCTAGTCTGTAGCATCAATTAGAAGCCAGGCAATTTGAAAAAAATCTAAGGGCATGTGCTAAGTCTATATCATTCAGTTAGCCTTAAGCACACTTATCTCCAATTCTGTTTTTGGTAGTTTTCACTATAAATTTCTCAAATATATAACCTTGAAAAATTATCTTTCATCCACACTTAGTCAAAGTTCAAAGTTAACAATGTCACAACGTTCCAAGAAGATTTTTTACTAGTAACAGTACAATATTTGCTAAGTTTCTGGTAATACCTTTTCTTAAGATCACACCTACTCTTATTCAGTTAGTTATTTAGTTAATCTTTAGTCCCTGACAGAATGCCAGGTACTGTTCTGAGCAATAAACATACCAAGAATAGCAAGAGATTGTTCTCTGCTCTCAAGGAGCTCAGGGTCTCATTAAGGCGACAATAGGCAAAAACAATATTTGAAAAAGGCAAAGGAGCCTCTAAAACCAAACTGGAGAGAATCATCAGAAGGACTGACCTAGAATCGCAATGGCTGTATTTTGGAGAAGAGAGATGTAGCATAACATTGTGACTAGAGTGCTGGATGTGGATTTAGGAAAAAAGTAGGCTAGAATCCTGCCTCTCCCATCTGCTTGCTATGTGGCCATGAATGAGAAAGTAAACTTCTTCAAATTACAGGCAATCAAGCCTTAGTCACAAAGTCATAGGTAGCTACTACTACTATAATTGTTGGTTTTTTGTGTTGTATTTTATAAAAATAATAATCTATGACCTAAAAAGAAACCCACTAATAGATATTTTGATATAGTTCATTGCAAAATTCAGCTTGTGAGCAGGGTTTAGAATTAATTTCCTTACAAAAGCATTGATTTAAACTTTTCATTTTAATGTTAAATTGAAAGAGTAGCTTGATAATTTTCAATTCTTTGCTGCCTTACTGCTGAAATCGGAGTATTTCTCTAGTTGACTAGAAACAGGGAAAGACGTTGGCTAATGGTGTTTACTACCATCATCCAATATGTCCTGGTCAGGTGTAAATGAAAGATGGGAGTCCCTAATGAGGGAAAGACCTTCCATAAGCTTCTGTTCTTGAATAATGTTGTGGGGATGTATATGCGTGTGTGAAAAGAGGCACAGATGATGAATAACAAAGTGGCCCAGGTTTGAAGAGTCAACTGAATGTGGACTGACTTTGTAAAATGACACAGTACAGGGCTTCCAGGGAGCTCAAGCAGCTCCTGGATATAAAACCCCATCTCTTCAACACAAATGTTCTCCTGGCAAGCCTTAGTACATTCCTGATGCTCCACCTTCAATCAAGCCAGGGACTACTTTATTTTTATCTTTATTGTTGCTTTTTATGATTCTTACAAGGTACTAAGACAGTGGAATTGAGAGAGACAATAATTATCTAATTTAGCATGGTTCAGTATGATGATCTGATCCTACAAGGAAATGTTATGGGCCAGAACTTGAAACAAGGTACTAAGTGGAATTGAGGAGACAGTGGTTAAATCTAGTTTAAGCATTGATTTAATCCTACAACAAATAATGGTTTCCTACTGATGTAATGATTGGAGTATGCTCAGCATATGAGCAAGAAGCTCTCAGGGCCAGACCCACAAGCCCACTCTTGGAGGCAGAGTCAGATTTATTCCACCTTGGGAGGACGAAAGGCTGAAGCTGGAAGAAACAAAGGACTAACGGCAAGAGCTTTCGGAACCAAGGAGAGAGACAGGCCTTTAAGAAAGCTAACCGGGCTATTTTGAGGGAGACAATAAAAAATCTAGACTTTAAGCCCTGGATGCATTTGGGGTGATTATTGAACTGAACTGAAACTAAGGCTGCTCCCAGAAGCTCCCCAAGAAACCTGCTCTCAGAGAAAATTACATCTTTAGAGGAAAACATTACAGTTGCTGTCCAACCCAGAGCCTTGCAATTAATGGCTGAATAAAGAATAAGGAATATCATCAAGAAAAAAAAAGGTGGTTTAAGAATAACAGAGGAAGTAACTTGAATGCTGCTCTGGTACTTACACCTACACTAGGGGGCTGCCGCAGCCTTTTGATATCATGGTCTGCTTGTGAGGCTACTGTGGCCAAAGGAAATCTTTTTAGAACCTGTGTTTTTAAAAATTATTCTAAATTGAAGAAAATGCTCACATTCACTTAGTGAAAATACTGCCATATCTCTCTGCCCCCAAATAAGTTCAGAAACCTAAAAACTAAGTTAAGGACCTCAAATGAAGGCCTCTAGTTTGAGAATCTTTGCCTTTAAAGCAATAGTTTTCAAATTGTCATTCCAAAATTTTTGGGAATCCCCAACATCGTTTCAAGTCATCCATGAAGTCAAAATTATTTTTTATAATAGCAAGATTCTATACTTTATAATACAGTAAATATCCAAAGCTACTTTTTTGGGGATCCTCAATAATTTAGAATGGAATAGAATCATGGGACTCAGTAACTGGAGAAATGTCGACCTAGAGGAGGGCTTCAAGAAAATTCTGAGGTTCCTCAGCAGAGAATTTTTGGGAGAAGAGAGGATGAGTGCTCTATTCACTAAGCTACCCTATTACTCAAAGGTTCCATTACCTTTTTGGAAAACTGTATGAGTACATGTTGGGGAGGGAAGGAGGAAAAGGGGCACACAGGCGTGTGTCTGAAGACACATGCTTTTTTCATGGTTCACGTCTACTACATCAATTGTCTGTGGCTTTACAGGATGGGACATCAGCTCATCGGGTAGATAGTGGGCTCCAAACCCAATCATCCTGAAACACACACACACACACACACACACACACACACACACACACACACACACACACACAAAATCCTTTCACTGCTTCTAAATACTTCATAGCCATTTCACCCACTGAATTCTCTTCTGAATTTTTGACTGTCAGCATGAAAAAGGCCTTTAGACATACTCTGATCTTTTTACATTTTCTACTGAGAAACCCTAGGTCTCTTATCTTGTGCCTCCATACAAATGAGGGAGCAGAACCACAGGGTGGAGGCAGCAGGCCATTACAGAATCAACCTCATTCTCAAGAAAGCAGAATACTGGGGTTTTTTTCCCCCTGTAGACAAATTCTAAGCAAAAGCAAATATCTTCACTGACAACGAAGGCTAACCAAAATTGACCTCCAAATCCAATCCAATCCAAACCAATCTGAAAAGCACTTATTAAAAGCTTATTATGGGCCAGGCATCAGGGACCCAAGAAAGACAAGTGGCTCCTGCTCTCAAAGACCTCATAGTTTAATGGGGGAAGACAGCAGGCAGGTAGCTAAGTACAAACACAATTTAGACAGGCTATTCCATCTGGAAATAATCAGCAGAGAGAGGGTACTACAAAGGGGCCACAAAAAGTAATCCTTGCCTTCAAGGTGTTTACATTCAACTTGGTGATGTGACATATAAACAGTAAGTTTATGTACCCAGAAATTCGGAGGCTTCCAGCACCAACTTTTGAAAGAAGTCTTTCCCGGTGTCTAGAATTGCCAATCCCTCTTCCCCCATCCCTTGGCCTCAAACTCCCTTTATATTTAACTACTTTGTACATATTTGTATTTATTAACTTTATAGTTATGGTGTATACACAAGCTCCTTGGTAGTAGATATTGTTCTGTTTTTCATACTTGTAAACCTTTACCTATTCCAGAGCCTGGACTATAAATGTGTTTATTGACTGATAAAGCAAAATAAAGTCTTCCAAAGCTAGTAAATACCTTCAGTTTTTTAAATTCAGTTATAGAATTATCAAGTGATAGTAATGTCTTATTTAATATAGACAATGGGGTCCAATCATGTTAATATTTCCAAATATCTTATGTTATAAATACATAATGATAATTGCTCTAAAACTTTTTGGTCTCAGGGACCCTTTACATGCTTAAAATTGAAGAACTCAAAGAACTTTTATCCTAAATATTATTATATCTCTTAATATTTACTCTATTGCAAATTAAAACATAAAATTAAAAAATATGTATTAAGTCAAAAATACCAATAAAAATCTTATTACATGTTAAAATAAAAAGAATTTTATAAATCAATGTATGGGGGTTTCCAAAGGTGAGGATGAATGTTCTTTGTGTGCAGAGCACTCTGCTAGATAGTAGGAACATAAGTTAAGAACAAACCCAGTCTCTCTATCCTCGAGAAGCTCAGGATCTAAAAAAAGGGATTTTACAATGTTATTTAAGCTAGAATCAGCCTGGATGAATAAAGAAGAGAAAGGACATACCAGGGCAAAAACTAAAATATTCAAACAAGTGGAAAGAAATTATTATTTTCTGTTATATTAATACCCAATTATTAAATTAAGAATGAGGGCTTTTCTTTCTATTTCCTCATTCAGGGACTAGCCCCTGTCAGTCAATCAGTCTCTGAAGGACATAGCTGATAGACAGATTGCCCAAATCCTCTTGGGTACATGCTTTGTTATCTTGGGTGGAACTTTACTGAATGAAATATATATTTATATAATATATAATATATGCATATAATCTAAGTGATTTCTGACTCTGGGGAAATAAGTCCCTGTCCTTGGAATTCTCCATTGGATTTTAGGGTGACCCAGTTATAAAGGAGAAACCCAGCCATTGTGATCTGAGAAAGATTCCTTTGTCCAGATGAGACACAGTTGAGTCTCATGCTCTCAGCAAGAGCAAAGACTTTTGGCCTGCCTCTTTCTCATTTGAAAGTCTACTCTCTCATTAAATCTCACTAATCATGATTGATTTTTTACTTGTTGGAGGCACTCCTTTCCTTGAGCTTTTCCTTATGGGATCTCTTTCCAAAGGTGATCGATGGATTCTTTCAATCAGTATTTCCCCCTCTGTTTCTAGAATTTTGGAGTAGTTTTCCTTAATGACCCCTTGCAGAATGCTATCCAGGCTCTGTTTTTGATCATGGCCTTCAGGTAGGTCAATAATTTTTAAATTGTCTCTTCTGGTTTTATTTCCAGGTTGGCTGTTTTTCCAATGAGATATTTCATATTTTCTTCCATTTTTTTGATTCTTTTTAGTCTGTCTGACTGACTCTTGCAGTCTCACAAAGTCATTAGCTTCCATTTGCCCTGTTCTAGTTTTTAATATGTGATTTTCTTCATTTGGCTTTTGCATATATATCTTTTTCCATTTGGTTAATTCTACTGCTTAAGGAGCTGTTTTCTTCAGACAATTTTTTCCTTTCTTCCTCTAAGCTCCTGATTCTTTTGTGCATACCTCTCATTTCTTTTCTCATTTTTTTCTTCTATCTCTCTTATTTGCCGTTTAAAGTCTTTTATGAGTATTTCCAAGAAGCCTCTTTGGCTTGAGACCAATTTATACCACTCTTTGAGATTTCCTCTGTGGAATTTTGTCCTCTTCTGAGTTTGTGTTCTGGTCTTCCCTGTCACCATAGGAGCTTTCTTTGGTCAAGGTTCTTTTTTGTTTGTTGCTCATTTTCTTTGCTTTTCTTTTGGTATTTCCTTTTTTTTTTTTTTTTAATTTCAAGTGCAGCTCTGAGCCTTAGCTCAGAGCACAGGAGTCCATTGTGTTTGCAGGAGGATAGTTTTTCCTGTTTTCTGCTCTTTTCAGGAGCAGCCTGATTTCCCAGATAGCTAGAAACTGTCTCTTAGGTAAGTTGCAGTTGGTAGGCCAGAGGAAGAGAAAGGCACCATAATAGGCTTACTCTGAGGCAAGTAGATATGTAATACAGAAAAAGGAAGGCAGGAAAGAAGGGAGAGGGGAAGGGAAGGAGGCAAGAAAGAAAGGAGGGAGGAAAGGAAGGAAGGAAGGAAGGAGGGAAACAACCATTTGTTAAGTGCTTACTATATGCTGGGATCTGAGTTCAAATCCCAGGTATTCTTAACTAGTTGAGTGACCCTGGAAAAATTGCTTAAGGTTTTTGCAATTGGTCTAGACATATTCTAAGATCCCTTCCTGCTCAGATACTATAATCCAATCATTTTAGAACCCACACAGGGAAGAGCATTTTAAGCCCCTGCACAATGACCACAACAACTCACTTGGGAAAGATAAGGAGCCAAAAATGTAAGACACAAGTAAAACCTCACAGTATCTTTGTATTAAAAAGCAAACAGCACAGTTTTTCTCATCTCAAGCTGTGTTTACACATGTCATTTATTCAAACTGCTAAAAATCGGGTTTTTCCTTCCTATTTATTTCAGTTAATATATTTTGTCACTTCTTCACTAATTGTGCCAACATCTTTACCACTTACTTATCCACTTGATAAGTAATGAGATCTTTCAGTACAAGAGGAAGAGAAATAAAATTCAGAGACCCACCATCATATGAGATTCTGATTCCTTTTCCACAATTACCCTTAAAAAACATATAATATGGAAAAATCCCGAAATCCATTTTATAACCTCTTTTATTTCCTTTCAGTGATTTTTTGGGAGTAACACATCTTCTGGATATGGGAAACACTGAATTGCTTTTGGTAACTATGAAAACTCACTACTCTATTATGGCACCTAATGTCACACTCTGGTGATTTGTTGGTTAATTTTGCAAAATATTTGTTACAAGGGAGATGGTCCTCTTGGGAGGGGCAAGGTGGTAGAAGGACTATAACTAGAAATAAAGGTGATAAAAACCAAAATATAATGAAAAAGATTTTAAGAGAAAGAAATCTGCTGAGCTGATACTGAGTCTAATAAGCAGGAAGAGGTAGCTGGTCTATCTACTACATTTTCATGACTCATAATTTAAAAGAGGTAGTTGAGCCACAAATAAGGCACATAAGCCAACATCACTAAGCACGTTATCATAATCCAATGGATATTTCTACAAACAAATAAAAAATGGAGTAAAATATAATGAATATTTCATAAATCTTCAAAAAAGATTTTTTTTCTTTAAGTGAGCCACCTGGCTGAATTGTACTTTGTAGCTCTTCTATTCACAAATTACATTATATTATATTCACAAATTAAGTTCAATCTTGTTGAAATGACAAATGTAATTTCAGAAAGCTTTCCTTTAAAATCTTCAGGCTGCACATAATGACATTTACATTTTACAACGTTCGAATGATTCATTCAGAATTGTTTGAATATAGTTATACGTGCGGAAAAGTTTAATTACCAGCTATGTGCATGGTTGCAATATTACCTAGAGGGTTCTGCTTTTTTTCTTAATTAAAACTATTTGAAGTTAATAATAAAATACTCTCTTAAGATATGAATCGAATATTCCAAAGAAGTTGTCTACTAAATTAGTCGATTTACTAAATCTACTAAATTAGATAAGACTAATTAATGAGTCACACCAACCTGGCCAACTTCTTTCTGTATTAAATCCTATCCCTTTCATTAAGGGTTGCTTTAGTTTTACTTGTACTTTCAGGCCATTGGAAAGAGCAAATCTTCTCGATATTACCACAAAAACTTTTGACAGGAAATTTCCTGTGCCCTGAAGTCACTCCCTTCAGCTTTCCCTCAAACTTCTGTAATGTTTCTCTGTAAGTAGGACTTGGAGATGAGCTATAATCAAGCAAGCAGCAGCTAAGGGCTGCCCAGAGGGTGCCTGGGAGCCTGGGGGTAGAAGGTCTCGAGTTCAAATTCAGCCTCAGACACATTACAGCTGGAGATCCCTCATCTCAGCGTCCTCATCTGTCCAATGGGGATCACAACAGTCTCTCTCTCCTGGGGTTGTAGTGAGGATTAAATGAGATACCATTTGTAAAAAGTACTTAGCCCCAGAGCCGGGGCACAATGGGTGCTGTAGAAAAGTCAGCTATTCTTAGATTAATACAATAAACAAGCAGCCTTGGTGGGCTCACTGAAATCCCACCTTTGGGGAAGATGCAGCTCCCTGGAAGCAGGGGCTTCTCTCTCCTACAACAGCGGGAAAACAAGCTGGATGCTGAGGTCCTGGCGGGCCAGGGCGTTGCGATTACCAGCCAGGGAAGGACACAGCTTTAGAGTGAAGTTCAATGACAGCCATCTCCTCCTCTTGGATAAGACTAATTAATAAGAGTCACAGCAACCTGGCCAACCTCTTTCTGTACTACCTTGTTAAGCACCTGAATGACAGCAGCCAGGCCAGAGAGGTAGGACCCATGTGACCCTTCCCCTTTTACAAATAAGAAAACCTCATAAACCTCAGTTTATAGAAGTTGAGTAACACGTCAATCGTCAGGAGGCTTTGTCAGAGTCAGGACTCCCACATCTGACTCCAAACCACTTGATCTCTCAGACAATCAGAGAAAGGAGACATTGCTCTCAAAACCACCGAGCGACTTGTTTATAAGACACTGAGACATACACACATACACACAGAGACAGACAGACAGACAGGGAAAGGATCCTCAGCAAACAACTGTGCTCTATTCACTAGCATCTTTTGGGCTGAGCACAATAGTCTCTGCTAGGCTGCTGAAGATGTTTCAATATAAGATTTTACACTGTGACTCAGGATACATGGGTTATGACTTAGAAAGAAAATCTTTTAAGTTAAAAAAAAAAAAGCTTGAATGTCACATTTGAAACAGCCCCATTTGTTCACAATTTACTACATATAGTTACAGGGGGAATAGAAGAAAAAAGCCAGATTACATGAGAGAAAAATCAATCGGACAGGCACGCACACAGCTGCCAAACTAGCCTTTGCGATTCGGGCTGTGACACAGACTTTCTGTGAAACTTCAAACATGTAATTCCTTTTTTTTCTAGAATGCTATAAAGAGACTATCAAAGGCCCTGACTAATGAGGTTTTTTTGGTGGCTTAAATGCAGATTGTTATTGAAAGTCTATCACTTTCACTTGCAGGTTTTCAACTTTCAAGTAGGTCTGCATTTATAAGTCACAGGCAACAAGTAGTGCCATTGTGGGGGCTCTTACATGATGGAATTAACTTGTTTAACAAAACATGAGGATTTTTATTAATTTTGGGATATGAAATCCATGCTTTAATATTGAAACAATCGGATTGATTTTGTCTTTTTTAAAAAATTGATCCTATTTACAGTTAATTGATTTGTTCTGTAATTGCCTAAAATCGTGAATTTCTTGTCTCTGAACTTAGTTCAGAAATTCATCTTGCCTATAAGGTATTAAGTTTAGAAATTCAATTTTCTTGTTAATTACTGTCCTGTTCTTCCGAGAGGGTAATCTGCTAACCCTGAAGGACGTCTGGTTTGCTATTCAAAGAAGTCTGGTCCACTCTCTCTAATCTTGCAGGCAGCCTCAGACAATGACCACTTCTTAGTCACGGGACAGAAGCGGGGATTTTTGCTCGCCTCTCGTTTCTGATTGCTAACTTATCCTAACTTGTCGGCTGTCTATGAAGTCATATTCTTTGTCTTGCACTTTCCTAAAACTAGAAAAAGGGTAACCATTCCCCACTTCAGGGTTTTAGCTTAGCTGGGGAAATCTGAGATTCTATTTATTGGTAAATCTGTGCTTTACTAATAAATTAGACTTGGAATTCTGTTAATTTGTAACTTGTCGTAGCTATTCCAGCCTTAGAATGCAAAAGAATAGAAAAGAATATAGATGCCGACTCCCCTCATTCTGGACAAAAGGCCCTAGGAAAAGAGTAGGGGAGGAAACAGTAACACACAGGGAAACCAGAGGGAGATCACTCACAGATGGGTCAGGAATCAGGCCTGCATTTTCCGCTGGGATCTCTTTTAGGGAAGCTTTGTTTACTGACGCTGTGACTTGCGGGGGTTTGGTGACTCTGCGCAGAGTTTCCCTGGAAAGCTCAGGCCTTCTTAGTCTGGGAGAGAGGCATGGAGAGGGCCCTGCGCTCTTGTGAACACGGCTCTTGGGCGCAGATGTCTCCACGTAGGCACTTTTTACACGTTCTTTATATGTCCCGCTTCCAGACTTCCCCAGAATCCTTTCTAAGAGCAGCTCGGATGAAACTGTTGATTCACATAACCCTGCCGTGTTGGGGCCTGTGGTAGGGCCTGCTGATTCATGGATGAACAGACTCTGGGTGTCCTAAAATGTGGGGAACAAAAGGAAAACAATTTTGAGCAGAACCCTGTGGTGGACAAGTTATCATGTATTAGCCCTTAAACCAGTTCACAATTGGTGATTTTTATGATAACACGGTGACTTTAGAAACAATGGGTTTTATTTTTTAAAAACTCTTTGGATATGCTCCCTGGCCAGATCCTCTGTATAGAGCCTCTCAATGCATCCCATATTTACCAACTCCGTGATACTAAAACATTTTATAACTAGCACTCCATGAGTATATTTATTCCAATTAGAAAAGAGAGTCATGTGGTTACCAAAAATATCCATGTTTCTCACCTTCAGTTTTGTCATTTGAACATACAAGGAAACTGAAATGAACAGCCATCACTTAATACAGGCATGAAAATGTCACAAGACAGATTAGAGACCCATTTTAGTACTTCTTTCCCCCCTCAATGATCCCAAGATCTACAGATCAGAGGGATGGAATAATTATTTTATGTTATTTTAAAAAATATATATTTATTTTAACTTTTTTTTTGACAGTACATATGAATGGGTAATTTTTTACAATATTATCCCTTGCACTCCCTTCTGTGCCGAATTTTCCCCTCCTTTTCTCACCCCCTCCCCTAGATGCAGGCATTCTCATACATGTTAAATATGTCATGGTATCCTAGATACAATATATGTGTGCAAAACTGAATTTTGTTGTTGTTGTTGTTGTTGCACAGGAAGAATTGGGTTCAGAAGGTAAAAATAACCTGGGAAGAAAAACAAAAATGCAAACAGTTTACACTCATTTCCTGTAAAGTTCTGTTGTCTCCAGAGACTGCCGATCGCTCTGTGGCCTAGAGCAGAGACTTCTTCCTCCAGAGAGGCGCCCCAACTCTGGCGCAGACAAGACTCTCCCCTTGCTCAATGGCGTCTTCTTTCATCCTCCCAGAGAATGGGTGTGGAATAACTCAGGGGCTTCTGGGAAAAATACTTCAACCAATGAACTTGCTCCTTCTAAACATGTAAGCTCCTCCCCAGGAGTTCACAGGGGTAAAACTCCCCTAAAGGCCGGAACTAGAGAACTGTTAAGTACTGACTTAGCACTTAGTAAGAAAATAACAATTTCCCAGTGTTCCTTCTCTGGGTGTAGCTGATTCTGTCCATCATTGATCAATTGGATCTGAATTAGATCTTCTTTTTGTCAAAGATTCCTCGTCCATCAGAATTGATCCTCATACAGTATTGTTGGTGCCGTGTATGATGATCTCCTGGTCCTTCTCACTTCACTCAGCATCAGTTCCTATCAGTCTCTCCAAGCCTCTCTGAATTCATCCTGCCGGTCATTTCTTACAGAACAATAATATTCCATGATAATCATATACCATAGTTTACCCAACCATTCTCCAACTGATGAGGGGATAGAATAATTATATTGCATATTATCTTTTCAATTATGACAAGATGTGTGCCCCTAAACTGTAAACCATATTAGCTATTTCTTGGTAAGCTAATGTCTAACTATAATTTAAAATTTACTTATCAAGCAGAGCCAAGACAATGGATTAAAGGCAGGAACTCATCCAAACTCACTAATTGCTCTCCAAACAACTATAAAATAATACCTCAAATCAAGTTCTGGAATAGCAGAACCAATAAAAGGTCAGGATGAAACACATGTTCAGTGTGAGACAATAAAAGAAGTTGGCAGGAAGGTCTGTCTCGCTGGGGCAGTTATAGTGCAGGCCATTTTCTGGTAAGCCAGGAGCACTGACAGCGGTATTGATAACTCTCAGACCACAGAAGTGGGAGGAAGGAATGGACAACTGATCAGGAGGAGATAATAGGGAACTGAGTGCAGGCACAGGGTTCAAGACTGTTGCACTGCCCACAGAGAGTTCTAGGTCACAGTCCCATAATGAGAAGAAACACTAGCTCACTAGCACTTGAGCTTCAGTGGAAGGGGACCCCTGGTCTCAGTTCAGAGGGTAAAAGAGTGCTCATGGTCTTTCACAGACCAGAAGATTAGTGACAACACATTTCCTGTGATCATGCCAGCTTGCAAGTACTAAAAAACTTAAGAGACTCCCCTAAAGTCTTGATTGTTTCTAACATTTGTTGTTTAACTCACTCATTCTTTAGAATTACATTATTTAATTTCCAATTGGTGTTTAGGCTACTTTTCTTTGACTTTTACCTTCTGTTTATGTATATCCCCTTCTAACTGTCCTAAAAAGGTACAGTTCAGTATCATTTCCCCTTTTTTTCCTTTCCTGTTTACCTTTCCATGTTTCTCTTAAGGTCTATATTTGAAGACAAAGTTTTCTGTTTAGTTCTGGTCTTTTCAATAGAAATGATTCTATTGAATCCCTTCCTTCACTGAAGATTCATCTCCTCTCCTGAGAGATGATGCTCAGTTGTACTGGGCGGCAGATTCTTGATTGTAATCCCAGGCCCTTTGCCTTCTGGAATATGGTATTCCAGATCCTCTGATCCTTTATTGTAGAAGCTGCCAGATCCTGGGAAATTCTGACTGTGGCTTCTCCATACTTTGAATGTTTTTTTTCCTGGCAGCTTGCAGTACTTTTTCCATGAGATTATAGTTCTGGAGTTTTGCAACAATGTTTCCTAGGGTTTTCCTTGTGGGATCTCTTTCTGGAGATGATGGATGGATTCTTTCAATGACTATTTTGCTTTCTGGTTCCAATCTATCAGGGCAGTTTTCCTTGATGATCTCTTGAAGAATGCTATCCAGTCTCTATTTTTGGTCATGGCCTTCAGGTACACCAATGATTTTTAAATGATCTCTTCTGCATCTATTTTCCAGACTGGCTGTTTTTCCAATGAGGTATTTTACATTTTCTTCCATTTTTAAAATTCTTTTTAGTTTGTTTGACTGATTCAACTGTCTCTTAAGTCATTAACTTTCATTTGCCTGGTTCTAGTTTTTAATGTGTGGTTTTCTTCAGTTAGCTTTTATATCTCTTTTTCCATTTCATTAATTCTATTTTTTAAGGTGTTGTTTTCTTCAGTTGATTTTTTTTTTTGCATTTGGCCAATTGTATTTTTTAAGGAATTGTTTTCTTCAGTCAATTTTTGTCTTTCCCTTTCCAAGCTGTTAACTCTCTCTCAAATACTTCTCATTTCTTTTCCCAATTTTTCTTCTAGCTCTTATTTACTTTTGAAAATTCTTTATGGACATTTCCAAAAGCTTCTTTGGGTTTGAGACCAATTCATATTACTCTTTGAAATTTCCTCTGTGGACATTTTGTCTTTGTCTGTGTTTTTAATCTTCCCTGTCACCACAGTAGCTTTTTATGGTTAAGATTCTTTTCTGTTTCTTGCTCATTTTCTTTCTTTTTTCCCCATTTTGTGACTCTTAAGGTCAAGCTCTGCTCTTGAGGTTCAGGGGACCCGGTCTCAAGCTTCTTGTGTAGCTCTGAGCCTTGGCTTTGAACACAGGGTTCAACCCTTGCATTCAATGTCTTACTCACAGCAAGTAACACTACCTGTTCTCTCCAGAAAATAGCGCGGTTTCCCAGAGTTTGCCTTCTGACCTGTGACTGGAAGCTGCCCCACTGGTCTGCTCCACCACTGAGCCAGGATCGAGGCTCTTAGCTGCTGATCTGCTGTGATTAAGACCCTCTCACTGGCTTTTCCAGCATCTGGACTGATCACCCCTTTCAGCCTAGTGAGAATGATCTTTCTTGAGTGTATATGAAAATAAAGTAAAAATAGGTACATAATTTAAACAAAAAAAGCTGATATCATAAGCAAATTAGGGGAGTACAGAATATTTTACTTGTCAGATCTATGGATATCATAAGAATTTATGACCACAAGAGATAGAGAGCATTATGAGAAGCAAAATGAATAATTTTGATTACATTAAGTTTAAAAAGATTTTTTTCCAAAGAAAACCAATGCAGCCAAAGCAGGAAACCAAAGAAAAAAACTGGAAAAATTTTTTTCTTTAACAAGCTCCTATTAAAAAGGCCTCATTTCTCAAATATATAAAGAGCTGAGTCAAATTTCTAAGAATACAAGTCATCCCCACTTGATGATAAATGGTCAAAGGATATGAAGAGATATTTTTCACAAGAAATCAAAGCTATCTATAGTCACATGAAAAAATATTCTAAATCACTACAGATTAGAGAAATGCAACTTAAAACAACTCTGGGGTAACAATTCACATCTAATGAGATTGATGAATATAATTGAAGAGGAAAACGATAAACATGAGAGGGGATGTGAGAAAGCTGAGACATTTTTAAAGCACTGTTGGTAGAGTGAACTGACCCAACTATTCTGGAGAACAATGTTTAAAGGGCTATAAAACTGCACATTTTTTTATCCAGCAATTCCACTACTAGGTCTGTCAAAGAGATTTTTTTAAAAAAGGAAAAGAACATTTATGTCCAAAATATTAGTAAGTGACTCTTTTTGTGGTAGCAAAGAATTGAAAATTAAGGGGATACTCATCAATTAGGGAATAATGGAACAAGTTGTGGTATATTGGTTATGATGGAATACTACTATAAGAAAAGATGAGCAGGATGCTGAGAGAAAAATATGGGAAGACTTATATGAACTGATGCAAAGGGAAGTGAGCAAAACCAGGTGAACGATAGACATATTGTATGATGATCAACTGTGGGGAGCAGTTCATGAGTGTTTCATGACATATGTAATACTGAACTTGGGCTTAGAAGAAAGCAAAAGATTTAGCAGGAGTAGTAGAGAAGACAATTCAGTCATACATGGGATGTTCAACATATTAGCTACTCTGATCAATGCAATGATCTAAGACAATTCAAAAAGGCACATAATGAAAAATTTTCACCTATCACCAAAGAAAGAATTGACTGAGCCTGAATTCTAATTAAAGCCTAACTTTAATTTTTCTTAATTGTCTTCATCTGCCTTGTTTTTATTTCTTACTGCTTTCTTTGGAAATATATTTTGCATTATTACACACATATAATCTATAGCAAATTGCTTCCTTTCTCAAAGAGGAATTAGGGAAGGGGGGAAATTTGAAACTCAAATAAAAAATGCTAAAATTGTCTTTACATGTAATTGAAGAAAAAAATAATCTTTTTATGACAATAAAGACAATAGTTTTCCTTGGGAAGCAGGATGATAATATTCTAGATAAAGATTTAAAGACAGAAATTTGCTCTTTTATTCTAACATGTATTTGAAAATCAAGTTGGGTATTACCACCCAGGAAATAACAAGTAAATGTTCAAACATTAGGGATTTATATTTCCTCTGAATATCTTGCATAAGAACAGTTTTTACTATGGAGATCTGAGAAGTTTTTGCCTTTCAAAGATCAAATATAGAAAATAAGTTTAATTTTTCCTTTCTGTTATCTCATCTTTTTTTTTCCTTTGCTACTTACTTGTCATTATTTTCCATTGGTCTTTACTTTTTGTTGTTGTTCAAAAATGAAATAAAAACATAGCTTATATGTCATATATTGTATTATTGAATTAAAATTTTATTGTATTATTGAATTAAAATTTTCTTTTCATAAGTAAATCTATAATTAATACAGACTTTTATGAAAATCCCCATAAGGTTGGTCGACAATTCATTGTATATCCCAAAAATCCAGAGTTCCCAAATGGGTTTTAAGTTCAGGTTAATTTCTATTGACATGAGATGGCTTAAGAGACAAACGAAGGTACATATAGAGTAGCTAGTGCACAGTAAGAGAAAATGATTTATTTCTCATCACTCCTTCCCATTTCTACCTGAAATAGACCATTCTGTTTTAATCTCATCATACAACATACCATGCTTGGAATTAATTGTCTTCCCTTCGCCTCCTGCTGAAAACCTTTGCTTTCTCAGCTAAGTTCAGATACTCCAAACTCCCAATATTCTTCCCACAGCTACAAGTAATCCCTCCTGTCGGCCTTCCTTTTTGAAACTCTCATGCTACTCTGTCTTCTATGATGCACTCACTTTATTTTTATTGTTTTTTTGTGAGGCAGTTGGGGTTATATGACTTGTTCAGGGTCACACAGTTGGAAGTGTTAAGTTTCTGAGGTCCTCCTGACTCCAGAGTTGGTGCTCTATCCACTGCCTCTCACTCACTCTATTTAAACTGGATTATAGTTCCTTGACTCTATCTCATTCCTATGAGATTAAATGTATCCTGAGGGCAGGGATTATTGCTCTTCACCTCTGTACACCTGGCACAGTGCTTTGCACACACTAAATCTCAGTATTTTTACACTGTCTGAATTACAAACTAGTCAAGGCAATCCATCCCGACCTCTCCGATTCTGTCCACAGTCAGTCTGGGTCACTGTTATCCTCTTGGATCAGACCAACTCCTTTGTGCCTTGAATCCTTGCAAAAATTCCCCCTTGTTGGTAATTCACTTCGGCTCAGATTTCTTGGACAACTAACTGCTTGGTTTCAGGAAAACTATCTAATTTTCCCATATTGATAATGACTATGCTAGAATTGCTTACCTTCTCAACTTCCCCCATCTCATCTTTCTCCTCAGCTAGGGCTCAGTACAGTAACTGAAGCAGAATCATTATTGCTATAGGAACAAGGAGACATTGTTTAGGCTGAGACAAAGCTTAAGAGGGATGATGGTAGAAATACAGAACTCTTTTGAGTTAAGCTAGAATAAACTTCCCAATCCTTGGGTGACTGAGTAAAATCTGGCTATGCAGAGGATGGGCCAGGATTTCCCCTCCTAAGAGACCATTTCTAGAGAAAGGGCTTCACAAAGTTACCAACAATTATGCATTCTAAGATGTGACAATCCTTCTTCTCCCTCATGCCACAAATAACCCAAACTCTAGCATTTAGAGATTAGTCAGTCAAGCAACATTTATGAAACACCTACTATGCGTGAGATGAGGCAGCTCATCATCAATTGAGGTTGTACAGTTAGCAACAACAGTTAGCAGTGGATAATGTCTTGGACCTGGAGTCAGGAAGATGGACCTTCCTGAATTCAAATTTGATTTCAGATACTCCCTAGCTGTGTGACCATGGACACGTTACTTTACCCTGTTTGCCTCAGTTTCCTCCCCTATCAAATAAGCTGGCAAAAGAAATGGCAAATCACCGCAGTATCTCTGCCAAGGAACCCCAAATGGGGTCATCAAGAACTGGACACAATTAAAGAACAAATGTAACGTGTCAGATTCTGGGCTAACCCTGGGGAGCTCCAGCCAAGTAGGAGACAGACAAACATGTACAAGGCAAGTGGCGTGCAAGGTGAAGAGGAAGTAATTATCAGAACAATAGTTGGGTGAGCTACCAGGAGGATTTTAGCGGGGACCCGAGGGAGCTAGGGGTGTCACTAATCAGAATGAAGGAGGGAGAACATTCCAGGCTGGAGGACAACCAGAAAAAACATCCAGAGCCGAGAAACGGCTTGTCTTGTTTGTGAAATAGCCAGTGTCAGGGTCCTCAAATGCCAGTGCAGGTTAGTTTGCTCCTAGAGGCAGAAAGAAGCCACTGTAGTTTACTGAGAAGGGGGTGACATGATAGGACCTCTGGTTCAGGACATAAGGTGGACCAGTGGATAGAGCACCGGTTCTTAAGTCAGGAGGACCCAGTTCAAATCCAGCCTCAGATACTAGCTGTGTGACCCTGGGCAAGTCACTTAACCCCAAATACCTCCACAAAAAACTAATCAAAAACATAAAAAATCACAAATCATGGTTGAATGGACGATGGACTGCAGTGATAAGTCTGCCTCTTCACCAACTGTGGCAATAGCCCAGGTATATGGTAATTGGTCTTGAGCAACCCAGAGTCCAGTCATTTTGTGTCTATTCCTATGGTGTGAGGTTACAGAATTCTGGAAAAGGGATTTCTTAGGCTCAAGGTAGGTTTTTTGACCTAGCACTAAACCCAATATACAGTAATTGTAAAGACTGCCATGGTAGTCAAACACTTTCTGTAGGTCTGAAAAGTCAAGCTAAGTTGGAGAGGAGTTTCCTTTCCTTGAACTATTTAACGTTCATTCATACCTCTATCATCGGGCAACAAAATTGTGGAAAAATGTGCTGTGTGTAAATTGAAGTTCAGGGGTCCTTTGGAAAGAACGCCCTCCTTTGGCACTTCAAGACCATGACAATCCCCTTCCCCTTATCAGATCTTTTGACCACATCTGACAGTCTCAAACCCTAAAAAAATAAATTCCCATAGGTTGTCTGCCTTTCCCTGCTCCCAGTGAAAGTACAGACCCAAGTATGACAGATTTTTTATTTTTAAAATGCCAGTGATATGTGGCTTCTAGTGAGAGGAAGATGTGAAATGACAGATGGTCCTGGGTCATGTTGGGCTAGGGACCCTCCACTCAGATCAGTAAGACAAGCTGTTATGTCTAATTTCACGAGCTTTATGGCTGAGTGAAGGACCTGGTCAATAAAGTAATGAGCTGCTACCAGCTGTGCCTACTCTGTCATGAACATGGTGTCCTTGGACTTCATCATGGGACTTCCATCCCAAAGGCGAGACCATCATGATGGTGTGCTAGTCATACCAATCAATAGAGCCGGTTTCCTCCCTTGTATATACACTGCAAAGGTAGGTGCTCTTGGAGAAATATTCCACCTACCCACTTCATTTCCAGTTGGGGTCATAGTTCCTTTCTCACCTTTTTAGAGCCATTTTACCTGCAAATGGATATACACTTTTCTACAGAATACTATTCCCAGACATGATCATCGGCATGTTGGAACCAAATATCTATGGTTTCACTTCCTGACATCAGGATTATCAGATAACATATATTCATTGCTGATTGTCAATAATGTTGTGCACTCCCATCTAGAAAATTGACAAACTGTTGATTTCTGTCTCGGTTCTTCCTACGTTTAGGATCTAACATACCTAGACAAATTGTCAATCACGACTTAAGATATTGGAGGTTACTTAAGTCAACTGTATTGGATGTTGATAAGGGCTACTTACTATCACTGAGCTTTGGAAGCTAAATAGGGCTGTTAATACAAAGTCCTTTCTCCTCTCTAACAATGTCACTTAAGCCCATCCCAAAACCCCTGCTCACTCTCTGTCTGATTCTTGGACTAGTTTAGCAGCCTCCCTAGTTTTTGAGGGTTATTTATAATGTCCAAAAGTGAGCACAATTCTCTAGCTGTAGTGGGGCAGTGGGTAGAAGACCAAACTTGGAGGGACGAAGACCTGAGTTCAAAAGCTGCCTTGGACACTTACACAGATTGTAATTGGGCAATGGAAACTATCAATTTAAGGGAATTTAAGAAGGGTGCCAGAAATGTTCTCACTTAAAAATTCCAAGACCAATCTAGTATGCCCTATAGTCAAATGGATTGAAATATAAGGCTAAAAAGAGCCAAGTCAAAAAATTAGACTAAGATCTATGGGTAATATTTTAGTTTATTCTGATTTACTTTTGGGGAAGGGGATTAAAAATAAAATAAAAATAATCTGGTAATACTCTGATACAACATGAAATTTTTAAAAAATTAACTGTTCCTCTAAAAAGATACATTTCCTAATTGTTAATGTTTATACGATAGATATAAGAAAACTACAAGTGTAATGAAATACATTCTAAACAACTAATATGTTTTTAAATTTTATTTGTTCATCGTTATAAGGAGGTAAGTGAATTGATGTTATAAATTCTGTTTTAGTGTGAATTTCAGAGATAATGACATTCTTTTTTGCTTATTATGGGCTACTTAAAAACCCATGTTCTAATCTCATCCTATTAAAATAAGTTAGTGTAATTTTTCAGAGTATTAAAGAAGTTGTCATGCTATTTATCTAGAAATACAAACTGATTCTCTAAATCAGCAATTTAAAATATGTTTATTTAACATAATTTATTTTCTTAAAGTTCCAAATCTCTTGGATTATTTTTCTTTTAGGCTAAGGAACATTTGTTTGTTAAATATTCAATCATGTAATTGTGCCAGGAACATCAATATAGTTTGCTTGATTAATTGTAGCTCAGCATATGTATACTGAAAATGAGAGAGATTTCCCTGAGGAATTAGCACTTCTACAGTTAAAATTACATTCCTTAAAAGGACATGCAGATGGTCATTTGGACAATAATTCTGGAATACATAAAACTGATTGCTCTTGCTGGGCTGTAATTCTTTAAAAGAACATTCTAATGATTCTTGAGGACTATCTCCTTGGAACAGATGGGGTATCCTTCCTTTTGTATATCCAACAACTTTAATATTCTGTAACTCAGAAGCTGCTTTTTTTTAGCCTTTGTAAAAAGTGAATGATATTGTTTATTTTTATTAATACTGCTCTTTTAATTATGTCAAACATGAGAAAAGTTTTGATTTATTTAAAATCTGTGTGACAAAATGAGTCCCTAACACTGCTGTTTGTTTTTGAAGATCATTTTAATTTCGCAGGTGAGAGCCATAGGCATCTAACTTTTGTCCAAGTTTTCACGCTTTTACCAACTGACTGCCTATACTGATGGCTAAGTCTCAATCACTCATTCACTTTAAGCTCCTGCTACACTGCAATTCAAACAGCTGTCTCTCTGTCTCTCTTTCCCTTGTTCCCTCTTCCTCTCTGTCTCTCTTTCTCATTCTCTCTATCTCCCTCTCTCCTTCCCTTCTCTCTTTAAGGAACATGTGTAGAGAAGTATGTGCAAAATACAAAAGAAGTCACCATGAAGCATTGGAGAGGACCAGCAGACCTCCCCATCCCACATGGCCCTGAGAATAGTTTCCGGGGGAGGGGAAAAGGGATGCATTATGGGTAAGAGCACAGCTAAGCAGAGACACAGAGACAAGATGGAAGGTCGTGGATGAGGGACTGGAGATGACCACTTTGGCTGGAACAGAGAAGACACACAGGGAAAGGGAAGCAGTGTATATTTGGATATCATCTACTGTTTGGCAGGCACAATACTAAGCACTTTATAAATATGATCTCATTTGATCCTCACAACCACCTTGAATAGCAGATGCTCTTTTATTTCCATTTTCCAGCTGAGGAAACTGAGGCAGGTGGTGATTAGGTGACTTGTACAAGGTCACACCTCTGGTTAAGTGTCTGAGGCTGGACATGAAGTTTTGCCCGCTGTGCTCCTGACCTGCCTCTGCAAAGAGGAAAGTCCTGTAATTACAGGCCTCTGACAACAGTAAAATTGATTTGTGACTTAAAAATGGTCAGCAGGTCATTATGATTATAGCTAAGATCATTAGCTAGCAGGACAAACCAAGCTATTTTTTCCCCTAATCCAAGAACAGGATTAGAAACCACTGGGGAGAAATGTATTCATAAAGTTACATCTCAGATTTTAAAAGATGTTAATAAAACAGAAATATTTGGCAAAGATTAATGGTATTTTAATTTTATTGGTAATGAGTCAATGGAAAAGCAAAGCATTCTGGGAAATGTACCTGTTTTCAACAGAAAGTTTAACTTCAAATATAGGATTTCATTTTGAAACCATTAGGACTTTTCTTATGGAACTAATCCTTCACATCACAGAAAATGAAGCTGCTAGATAATTACCAAATAACAGAAAATTTCTAGGAAATAGTATATTTACTAATAGTTCACAATGAAATCTGAGGTGTTGTGGTATAAAACTTCATCCCAGGAAGTTGAGGTAAGTATAGACAGGTTAAGCAGCTCCAGCACGGGTACACCACTGATGGCCTGCAACCCAAGTCCTTGGACACAAGCATGGGCTTCCCTGCCCTTCTATTACAGCAGCTTCAGAAAAAGGAGGCGAGAAATTGCAAGATATCTCAGATGGCAAAGGTTTCTTTCATTGGAATTAAATATATACTTCTTAATAATATTTTTCATGCTGAACTTCCTTTGAAATCCTGATATATCTCTACCCCTCCCCTCAAATCCCAGAACTTCACAAAGTGATGGAACAATTAGGAACAAAGGCTCTCAGGTTTCAGTTTTCTCATCACACCAAAGATAATTGATCAACATTCAACATTAGCATATATGTATATTTTTATAAATACAAAGGATTATTCATCCAGTCCAGTAAATTCAGCAGTTTTACAGATTAGGTTGTGATCTACTAATGAAAATCAAATGCAATCAATTCAAAGTGGAGTCCTATCACTTTAAAGTTTTTTTTTTTTAATACAAATATGAAATATTTTGATTATCTTCCTTTCACTATACAAAAATATATACATTGGTTACGCTAAAATTGTGATCCAAACACAGGCATGTTAGGGAAAAACAGAGAGGTCAAACACATAGAAGTCTCTAGTCATAAAAACTCATATAGAATATAACAAGTATAATTATTATTACTGGGCACTGAATTGATTTAGATGAAGAAATATCTTCAAAACAAAGAGATAGTTAGGAAATACTGACTAGTTCTTTCAATAAGTATTCTTAAAATTGCCCCACTAAGGCTTGTCTAATGACTCAAAAGAAGTGAAAATTTGGCAACTGTGCCACTGGAAGGCTAATCTGAATAACAATCCAAGTAGATCTTTTGGGTTTTGATTTTCTAAAATGGGTTTTACATAGATCTAATTAAGGAGTCGACAGGAAAAAACACTTTCTTTTGTGCTGCAAGCTGCATTTTTAGACACCCAAAGTATCAGTGTTTTTATTGAGGAACAAGTGGGACATCAAGAAGCAGCTAGATAACTCGGTGGATGGAGCATTGGGCCTGAAATCAGGAAGATTACATCTAGCCTTACATATTTACCAGCTGTGTGACTTTAGAGAAGTCACTTCATCCTATCTGCCTTAGTCCACTAAGGAAGGAAATGATAAACAGCCCCATTAACTGCCAAGAACACTCCATACAGGACCAGAGTCAGATATGACCCGAACAAACAAACGAGTAGTCAGCAAGCACTTATCAAATTCTTGCTATATGGAGGCACTATGCCAACTTTTGAATATACAGAGACAAAATGACACAGTCCCTTAATAAGCTGATATGAAGGAAGAGTTAAATATCAATTTAAATCCAACACAAATGGAAAAGATTTCATGCCATAAACTTTAAGAATAAAGCAATTAAAACAATTACAGACAATATAAAACATTTGAGATTCTACTTGCTAAGACAAACCCAGGAACTACATACAACACAGTTATAAAACACTTTTTACATATATAGTCAGATCTAAATAACTGGAAAAAATATCAATTGCTCATGTATAGGCCGAGCTAATAAAATAAAAAAGGCCAATTTTACCTAAATTAATTTACTTCTTCAATGCCATAGTGATCAAACTACCAAAAATTATTCAAATCCATATATATCCTTTTTGTCTTCCTTGTTGGAATACAGGCTCTGTGGCAGTAAAGATTACTCCATTCTTTGTATCTGTATCTTCAAGCAAATGCTGATTAATTCATTAATGTTGTGTATTAATTAATTCTGCTTTAGAAACAATCTCAAAAAAGTTCAAACATTTTCTGCTAATTATCAGGGTTTTTTTTTTTCCCCTGCAGATTAGCTGTACTTTTACTGGGTGTGAGTGTGGCAGGTGTAGGGCTTCAGGAATAAGTATGACTCCAATTGTTCATCTTTCACCTTTCACAAAGGAATAAAGCAGCAGGAAACAATTCCCTTATAATTAAATCTCTGCACAGTCTTTTAAACGTCCCTATAATAATTTCTCGAGATCTGCTAAACCTTGGTGGCAATGAGGCATATAAAAATGTGTGTTGGAATTGTACAGAGGCGCTGGGTTCAAATAGTACCTCTGTGAACATGTTTAGTCTCTCCATCTCTGTGGATTCTGGGATTCTGAGCTGCTAAGTTCTAGGCAGATATTGCATGAAGTGTAAGGTCCTTTCCACTCTAACTCTGATCCTATGATCAGTTTTTATATACAGATATTTTTTACTTTATGTAAATTAATTTTATGCAAGTTTTACTTTATGTAAAAATTTCTAAAAGAAATCTGCATTCCCCCAAAACATCTTTATTAACTTTACTGTACAGTATTCTGCTATCTTTCCCTCTACACTCATCTTTTGACAGCATTTTGTGGCCTCCCACCTTGCATTGAAAGAAATTACCAAAAACATCCCTCCAGAAAAAAGGAAGAATCCCTGCTGCTGGGTCATGGGCTTGTTGGAGAACTCCTGAACTCTGAGAGAAGAGCTGGGCCCTGCTTGGCCTGCCTGTCCACACATGAGTCTCCAGGGGTCCCCCATCCTCGCCTGTCAGTGTCCATGTTCATCGCCAACATGTCTGCTCTCCAATGCGTTTTTCTCCTCAGTTCCAGCCAAGCCCCAACATGTTCCTCCCCTGCTCTTCCCTCTAAGGCACATAGCCCCTTCTTGTTTCCCTCCTTCCCCATGTCCATGAGTAAATGAGCATTATATAAAAAAAACACTCTGCACAGGGATCTTCAGAATAGTCTACTTATGCAAGTGAGAACCACCTATTGTTATTTTTAATAACTCATTTTTGTAGGAAAAATAAATTTCTATCATTAAATATCATAAAGCAGTTTTGAAAGTAAATTCATTTCAAAATAGGAAAATAAAGGCTACGGTAAGGTGGGAAGCTCTTAGAAACCTGTTTTCAAATAAATTCATTTGATTTTAATGAGTTTTAAAAAATCTTTCCACGAACATAATTATTTGAAATTTTGTATTCTGGAGTTGGAGCCAAGATGGGGGAGTAAAAGCAGGAATTAGCCTTACCGCTGCTCAAACCACTCTAAATTCCTTGAAATGATGATTCTAAACAAACTTTGGAGCAGCAGAATGAACACCCCCAAAAGACAGAGCAGAACATTTTCCACCCCAAGGCAACTTAGGCGCTCAGCAGGCAGGGCCTGTTTCACCAGGATGGGGAACAGGCCCTGCCCCCACCCCAAGCAGGGCTCAGCTGCTTTAGCATCCTGGGTCTCACAGCCAATGGGGTGTGGGAGACACCCCAACAGCTCCATGAGGGTTCATGATCAGGAGCCTAGACACAGAGCTCCACTTTAACAAGGAGCTAAAAGCAGAATAACAGGGAAGGAAAATGAGGGGACAATAGAAACAGTTTGCAATAAATGCAATAAAGCAAAATCAAAACAAGGGGAAAAAATCTCATTGGAAAAATGATTGATCTGGAAAATAATCCAGGAGAGATAATTTTAAAATTATTGGCCTACCAGAAGGTCATGGTCCTCCCCCCCCCCCCCCAAAAAAAAAAGAGCCTGGAAATTATCTTTTAAAAATTTATCAAAGAAAACTGTCCTGATATTCTAGCACCAGAGGGTAAAATATAGATTGAAAGAATTATAATGTTCAATTCCTGAAAGAGCTCTTAAATGAAAACTCCTAGGAATATTATAGCCAAATTCTGGAACTCTCAGGTCAAGAAGAAAATATTGCAAACATCCAAAAAGAAATAATTCGAGTAGAGAGGAGCCACATCAGGATAACACTAGATCTAGCAACTTCTACATTAAAAGACTAGAGGGCTTGGAATATGATATTCCTGAGAAAAATAGAAATAGAGAGAAATGATTCTTTTTCTTTTTTTTTCCTACCCAGCAAAACTGAATAATCCTTCGGAGGAAAAAATGGATATTCAACGAAATAGAGGATTTTCAAGCATTCAAGATGAAAAGGCCAGAGCTGAAGGGAAACTCTGATTTTCAAATATAGAACTTAGGAAAAGCATAAAGAGATAATCAGAAAAGTGACAGCATAAGGGACTTAATAAGGTTTATCTGTTTACATTCCTACATGGGAGTAACTCATTAGGACTTTATTATTATGATGGCAGTTAGAGTATAAATATATTCAGAAGGGTACAAGTGTGAGCTGAATAATATATTTAAAAAATGATGAAATTAAGGGGTGAAAGAGGAATGCCCTGGGAGAAAGGGAAAGGGAAAAGTGGAATGGTACAAATTAACTGCCATTAAAAAGAGGCAAGAAAAAGTTTTTATAGTGGAAGGTTAGGGGGAGGAGCGGGTGAGTGAGTGAGCCTTACTCTCATCAGAATTGTTTCAAAGAGGAAATAACACACATACTCAATAGGAGTATAGAAATTTCTCTTACCCTATGGGAAAATAGGAGGGGAATGGAATATTGAAAGAGGGAGCATGATAGAGAAGAAGGCATAGTCGGGGCAGGAGTGGTCAGTAGCAAAACAGTTTTGAGAATGAACAGGGTAAAAGGAGAGAGAAAATAGAATAAATGAGGAGAAACAGAATTAGCAATAGCAATTATAAAAAGAATATTGAAGCAAGTTTCTCTGGCAAGGCCTCATTTCTCAAATGTAGAGGTAAATTCATAAAAAATAAGGGCCTTGACCCAATTGATACATAATCAAAAGATATCCTCTATGCCCAAAGGGCTATAAATTCATGCATATTCATCTACTTAACAATACCACCTTTGGGCATGAATACCAAAGAGATTAAAAAGAGGAAAAGGACCTACATGTATAAAAGTAATTGTAGCAGCTCTCTTCTCAGGGCAAATAATTGGAAATCAAGGGCATGACCAACAATTGGGGAATGGCTGAATAAACTGTGGTATGTGATTATCATGAAATATTATTGTTCTATGGGAAATGATGAGCAGGATGCTCTCAGAAAAAAAAAAAAAAAAAAAAAAAAACACTATGGAAAATCCTCCATGAACTCAAGCAAAGTGAAACGTAATGTATATAAAATATTAGCAAAGTTCTGGGATGATCAGCTGTAAATGACTTTGTTATTCTCAACAGTACAATGATCCACCACTATTGAAGGATTTACGATGAAAAATTCTATCCATACCCAGAGAAGGAATTATATCTGAATACAGACTGAAGTCTATTTTCTCTCTTTATTTTTCTTGAGAATTTGTTTTTAAAATTATGGTGGGAGACCTATGTTTTCTTTTATAACATGACTTTTATGGAAATGTTTTGCATAATTTCACCCATAGTTTTTAAATGGGGTTTGAGGGTAGGGATTAGGAGGAGAATCTGGAATTCAAAAGTTTTAAAAACAAATGCAAAAATTGTTTTAAATGTAAGTGGAGAAAATATTAAATAAAGGAAATATATAAGAAAAAATAAAAATTTGTATTTTGAATGAATCTAAAATAAATAACATACTATACTAATCCATGATTAAACCTAAACCTTAATTGTTTTACCTCAAAGACAGAAAATAAGGAGCCCAAACAGGTCTAAAGTGAAACAAGGAAAAGAGAGTAAGATGCTCTCAGAACTCACTAAACTTAGAAACTGCAATGTAACAGCCTCAGTCTTATCAAATAAATCAGCTAATTTTATTTTTTATTCTGAGATGAAGATTAAAATGTAAAAACCACTTCTATAACTGAAAACTAAATATGGTAAAAGCTAATAAAAAATTAGCAACAGTTACCATAACAAGATGTGACTATTGCTGGAGATTCCAACTGGCTGCATTTTTATAAATAGCAGGCAAGTTTTCCCCTCATCCCCCTGATCTGCTGCTAAGCTAACGGGAGAATGGTGGCTGCTCTACTTCCAAGTCACTCACAAAGCTTGTACCTCTTCACTGCTGTCGCCTCCACAAAAATCATCTTCCAACTGGGCTCCTCTCCTCCTCCCTCTGTCATTCTCGTTGAAATCCAAAAGAAGGGAGCACTCTTCTGCAAATGCAGGCTGACACCTGCCATGAGGCAAGGACCTTGGCCTTGAGGAGAAGGTGAAAATCTCATTTGGAATACTCTGGCTGTCCTCTCCCTGATGGCTATTTTCACTTTCTTTGCAGTCTTCTGGCATCTGGTGTGAATGATCGCAGGAATCATCTTCTAGGGTTATGGATTGTTTGCTGGTGTATAAATGAAAATGGTCTCCATAATTTTCAGGAAAAACCCACTCATCTGACAGTAGGGAAGATAAATGAAGAATAGTAATTAGCAGACTGTTTGATAAAAATAAAACGTGACTTTAGCTGAGGGGTCTAAGAATAATACCCTGTATTAGTGAACTACTGATGAACCAACACGACAACAGTTTATGCATTCTCAACTGGAAAAATAAACATGTATAATGATCCTGTCAACCATGTGGAATGGTGCCAGTTATTTAACCAACAGGTCAATGTCACCGATGACAGGCAATTAATTCCTTATTCTTGTTCAATTAAGAGAAGAAAAAGTCATCAAGCAATCCAGACACCTCAAACAGTGATCACCTGTATTACCCCCAGGGGGTGTACAAAGAACAACCCCATTTGTAATCAGAAGCCATGGGTACTAGTGCCCAGCATGGTCCCACTTTTGGGCTCTCCCCAAGCTCCCTAATGCTCCCTTCTCACCTCTGACTCCTAAGGTCTGTCAGGCCAAGTCTGGCCATTCTCTAAGATACTGAGGGCCAGAGAAGGCACTCGAGAGCTCCTGATTCTCTATATGAGGGATACCCCAGGCCTCATCTCAGTCCCCGTCTTTCTAGTTCTAGAGAGTTTCAGGCTCACCAGAGACTCCCTTCACTACAACTCTGTCTGGAGTAAAGAGGATAAACTTGACAGAGGAAGAAACTGAAGTTAAATGGATGGTGATAGTCACTGAACAAACAAACTCCCCTTTCTTTGGCTAAAGTAATGGAATATTAGACATGATGGAAAAAACAGGGAGAGGTACCCTCTCACTGGGGCCTGCTGCTTGCTATGGAGGCCAGTGCAATGTGTTTCCCCTTCTAATAGAGAAAGTCAATTCAGTGTGAACCTTTCAATCCCTGACATGGACCACAAGAAGACGGAACTAACTGGGAATGTGAGAATGCAGCTGAGATGGGGCAAGGGAGAGGCTGTCTAGGCTGGGTTACCTGTTTATCTGTGACACAGAGATTCATCAGAAAAAGCATTTTTCAAAGAAATGGAAACCTTCCCCATTTCAGTGTCTCTTTGAATGATTCTGGGTATCTTGAAGGTGCTAAAAAAATGCTTCTTGGCTGACATACAAAAATAAATATCACAAAGACAATATATTATAATATCAAATTGACATCTAAAATGGGTACTATAAACAAAGGATAGACACAAGGATCAGAAAGTTCACTATGGATTCCCTGATATAAGGAGTTCAATGCAGATTGATACCTTCTCTGCCATTCCCAGAGAATGGCCTGGGGCACTAAGCACTGAGAAGGTATGGACTTGGGGCACAAAGAGAGTAGCTTAAGAGGCAGGATTTGAATTCAGGTCTTCCCAATTTGGAGGCTGGCTCTCTTATCAACTATACTGTGCTGCCAAAATCATTGGCAAATCTTAAAGGATAATATAATAAGAATAGTGCTTAATAAAATGAAATAATTCTGGGGACCTAGTGCCAAAGGTAACACTTGACTAATAAAAATTTTGAAAAAATTTTTAAAAAGTTATTTTCCAAATTCTATTATCTGACTATGACATTACTCAAGAATTTTATTTTTACCCCAATTATTTCCATATCAATTGTAATGAATAATTTGGTGTGTTTTCTTAGGAAAATATGTAAATTACTATGTAATCACAATATTGCAGCAAACAAGATAAATAGAAGAATGATCACCTAAACATCTAATTAGTTTTCCCTACACAGTCAGATTTATGCTAGAGACTCTAATTGCGCCTAACATTTTAATGAAGGTTTCAACATTGCATAAATAAGACTGACAAACTACAAACAATATTCATTCGTTTTCTTTTTTCCTTTGCTCAAAAACAATTTGCCTTTCTAAAAGTACTGCACACCTGCTAGACAAGATATGTGGATGTGTCCTGTCACAGATCTCAGCCATGTTTGTTATACAACAGAATGGCAGAAAAAAAGAATAATAGATAATCTTTTGAAAGAGTGATAGGGTTGAGTGAAAAAAAATATCAGAAAAGTCTATAATTTTAGTATTTATTTTGAATAGGCCAACAAGACACTACTTGGCTTATGCTAACATGTCATGACAATGGGCAAGAATACTGCAGAAAGTTATTTCTATCCTAGAAAATGGAATTTACAAAAAAAAACAGTGTTAGATGGCATCCATTTCCCCCTAGAGCAGTGGTCTTCAAATTTTTTAAATAGGGCCCAGTTACCTGTCCCTCAGACTGTGGGAGGGTCGGACTATAGTAAAAACAAAACTCACACTCTGTCTCTGCCCCTCAGCCCATTTGCCATAACCCAGCGGGCCGCATAAACGTCCTCAGCGGGCCGCATCTGGCCCCGCAGGCCGTAGTTTAAGAACCCCCTGCCCTAGAGGATAACAGAAATATCATAAGATCTGAAGCTAGAAGGAACTTGAGAGATTATCTACAAAACCCATTTTACAGATAAAGAACAGGACCAGAAGTGTTATGTGACTGATCTTGGGTCAGACAGTAAGGAGAACTGGATTTAAGTTCAGCTCCTGTGATTTCAAATTCACCTAAACTTCCACCAAACTACAGAGCAATATCCTGCTGGCTTTTAGTAGATATGACAGAATAGAGGCTCTCACCTGTTTGATGTGGAGAGAGCTGCTGACGACTGGTGACATTCAATGTCACTGCGCTGTTCATTCTTTGATGGGACACAGTGGTGAGCTTAGCTGGTGTCGTATCTTCATTATGGCTGTTTCCTGAGGAGCTCCCTTGATGGGAATAAATATATTCCAGAACCTTCACCTCTACTCAACAAACATTTACTTAAGTCCCTACAACACGAAAGGCATATTTCCCCTGAAATCTGTAAAAGCTGTAGAGTGCTTAATAATAATCTAAATTATTTTAGAATGGGTAATTTTGTAATTAAGTAATGACTGAAGAGTAATTCTATGGAATCTTTTTTCCTTTCATAGGTTATTTTAAAATCAAATGAATCATTTCAAGTAGATTCTTTTTTCTAATTTTTTAAACTGATAAACATTCATAAGAACTGAAAACACTTGTCATTAATAATACCAAAAATGGTGCTTCAAAAAGGTATTAAATTCTGTTTCTTTGGTGCCATGAAAGTAGTATAAATTTGTGACTGTTAATTTATAGCTATTTCTAAGCTATAGTTTCTGAGCAATTTCTGTCTCATAAAGATGGCTACAGAAAGAATTCTAGAATTGACTTAGTTGTTCACAGCCTTTAAAAGTCTGATGAAAGAGGCAAGGTAGAGTTAAGATTTTTGACTACCAACTCTACATTATGCAAGCAAGTGCAGTATAAGTCTGTGTGTGTGCATGTGTGTGCTGACTTTTGCTTTAAGTATTTTAGTTTGAACAAGGGAAACAATAATACTGGTGCTTAATACAAGGCCTGGCCCATAGTAGTAATACATTAAATGTTTTTTCCTCTTTTCCATCCTTTTAATAATAACAATGGCTTGCATTTATATAGTTTGCAAAGTTCTTAAGAAATATTACCTCAGTTGATTTAAGATCAACCCTGGGGATGAGAAAACAAAGGCAAACAGAGCCTTTGTGCTTCCAGTTGTGGTACTTTACCCACTGAGCTATTAATGCCTAAATGGCAGCACGTGCTGGCAGAGAAAAGACATGAGCTCTGCTTTAGAAAAGGAGAGAAAAAGCTAAAAAAAAATGGTGGGGATCCATCCACAAAAACTTCAATACAGCCAGTGGGCAGCACCTTCACATCCGTAACACTGTTAGTCCTGCCTGGCTTCCCATTTGGAAAGTGCAAAGCTCTGTTTCTGAACCACTCAATCTCTGCTAGCCCTCCAAAGCAATTCTTTAGGAGGTCTGATTTCCCTAATCCCTCTAGACAGACATTCATATCATCAGTGAATTGATCCATAATCCTTTAGATTCTATAACACACACACAGAGTCTATTGCTTTGAGTAAACTACAGATATGAGATAAGGTCACATTGGAGCCTTACCACTGCGGATCTCTGTTCTGTCTCTGCTGGTGCTTTTTAGCCGTAATCTTCGTCTACTGTTGTTAGTCTTATCTGCGGATGGTTCTGGAGGGGGCCGTGGATGCATAACATGGAAATCAGCTGTACCATTACCATATCAATGAAGACAAAGCAAAAATACAGGATACAATGAAAATTTGAGATAATCCAGCAAATAACACAATTATAGCTACAAAAGGGTACTAACAAGATTTACTTTTAAAATATTCTCAAAAAAATTTTTTTTTTCTCCTCTAAGATGTATTAGAAGGAGCACAATTCAGTCCTGGATAAGAATGTGTTTTCACTCTTTAATTCTGAAATTTCTCTATAGGAGAATTATTAGTACATGTATTTCTACAGAAAATACGTAGTGTCAGAATATGTAAATCAATATATTTCATTGGATTTGTCATCTCATACATGACACCTCTCCTCCACAAGTGAAATCCATCTATGCCTTTGATCCCTGTGTAATTCTTGTATAGAAAATCCACCTTGTATGCTTTTTTATATCAGAAGTATATGCGATGGAGTATTTGGGAAGCCCATCTGTTATCCTTGATTTATGTCATGTACTGAGTCTACTAATTTTCTGACCATATATTACCTCAATATCCCCTATATCCCTTCTTGGGCATAGATCATGCTGGAAATATGTAGTAACTAACTTGAATCTAGCATATATCTCTCCATTGCTTAGAGAGCGGGGAATTCAACAATGAAACAGCAGAACACTAATGTTGAAAAATGGATTTTTGCACCATGAAGCAAATTAGAAAAAATATTGCATAATTTCAAATGTAATACATGAGATCCTCTCTTTCTCCTATTCAAATCTGTTTGACACAATATGTCAAATACATCTACTGATGTATCAGCTCGATGGACTTTTGTGTTACTTTATTATCATAATCTAGACAATGGGCATTACTATTTTTTCTTTAAAAATTTCTTTTCAATAATGAACTTAGTAATTATTAAGAAATATGGATGTTTTTAAATATAGGGAACAGAAAAGGGATTGTATATGGGGAGGGACAGAATTTGGAACTCAGAAATTTTAAATTTGGAACTTAAAATCTTATACAAATGAATGTTTGAAAACAATTTTCCCATGAATTTGGAAATACAAAATAAGTTTAAAATTGCTTTTACATGTCATTGGGAAAAATAAGAAATTGAATTTGCTAGGAAAAAAAAATACTGGTCATTATGCAAATTGTTCCTTTGATTCTGTTCATTTCACTTTGTACTAGTTCATATAAAATTTTCCCTAGTTTCTGTGAATTTGTAATTCTCAAAATTTCTTATGATGTATGTACATTAAATAGATATAGTAGAAATTTACCATTTCCCAGTTGATAGTTTACCATTTCCCAGTTGATAAGCACTTTGGTTTTTAATTCTTTGCTACCACAAACAAATTTTGCTGAAATTTTTTTTTTTGCTTATATGAATAACAGTAGACATTTTTCATCCATTTAGTTTTTCCCATGTTGATTGTGTAAGTGTCTAGCACTTAGTAGGCACTTAATGCTTCTATGTTGATTCTTAGGTCACTTGCTTTAAAATAATTACAGATCTCACTGGAAAGGTCCCATAATATTTTGGGGCCGAAGTTATCCAGTATAAATTTATTCACGAACAGTCCTCTATCACAGTGGTTAACATCTCTGACAAGCATGCATCACTCTATTACATAATCATTTTATCATTGAACAGTCATACAATTGTCAAAAATTCTGTATATTCCTAAAATATGCAAGAGAAACCCTTTGTATTTTGCTAACTGATTTCTCCTTCTTCCTTTTCCTTTTTTTTGTAATCAACAAAAAAAATTAACAAAAGAGGATACTCTATTCTTCTGACCCTTCTGTCAAGTGGTTTTCTATAGAGCACTATTTACAAAAAGTTTTATTTCAAACTTTCATCGCAGATCATTCTCATAATGATTATTACAAAAAACAAGAAAAATAGGCACTTGGCAAATTAGTACTGATGTCAGCTCTAATTTGTTTAAAATGTTAATATCATTTGAATTTTTCTCCCCTCTTGAGGTATCTTTGTAAAACCAATTCTTTCAAGACTGTCTTCTGCAGCATGGATTTCCTCAGCACGTACTTAGTTTGATCCACACATGCTTCTCAATTCTGTCTTTTTCAATAACATTCCTACCTTTTAGGATTGATGCATTACAAAAATGGTGGCTTCTCCATCCCTGACAGTGATAACAGATTGTGAGTGAAACAATGACAGATTCTTTCTCTTGAGAATCTGCTTGTCCTCCTGCCGCCAGCATTCACAGCTGAATGCTCTCAGGCTGAGGGGGCTCCTTCTGTTCCATGCCGAGCTCTCTGTAGATACATTCCTAGTCACTGCTTCTCACCACTGTATGAGCTAACACTGTCCAACCTCCTCTGTGGAGTTGACAAATGAGTCTGGGTGCTGAATGCTGCTTCTGGCTGCCATTTGTCTAGGCTTGGCAAAGAAATCGAGGTGATCTAGTGAGGGGGTCTCAACTTTCCCTCTCCAGCAACAACTTCACATTTGTAAAACTTCACAAGTAAAAGGTGATAATTTTGGGTAAAATCTTCATCTTGCCATTTCTATTTTTTTTTCTTTCAAGGATCACAGGAATAGGTCAGATTAAAATTGCTGCAATTTTTCACTATGCTATCTTTTCATCTTTAACCTTTTTTCTAAACTGATGTTGATTTTTGCCTCTATCTTAACCAGCTGATGCTCTCACTACACAAAAGAAGATGATTCTGAAATGACTCCCTTATACATAATGGCAATGCTACAGATTTTAAAAGCACATGAAAATACCATACAAAAGGATGTTTCAATTGAGATACTATTCTAAAGATAGGTTTCACCTATGAATTATAATATTCCTAATATTTTACTGTAATGAAAAAAATCATAAGGTTAAGGGAAGCTATTTTTGTTCAACTATATTATATTCTGGGAATATGGCAAAAAAATAATAACAACAATAGCATTAACAGTCAAAATTTAAATGGAACTATACAGTTGCAAAGAATTTTATAGCTATTCTCTCATTTAGTTTCTAAAACAAACCTGGTGGGTAGATGCTATTGTTATCTACATTTCATGGATGAGAAAACTGAGGCAAGCAAGCTAAGTGATCGTTTTTCAGGGTCACAGAATATTTAAAGCTGGATATGAATTCAAATCTTTCTGACTTCAAGCCCAATACTATCCACTGCTGCCTCTAGCAATTAGCATGCATAAAGAGGTCTTCCAAATTCCTTCTGAATCTTAATTTTATGTTCCATAATAAAATATTCAAAATAAAATTATTTTTTGATTATTTGATATTGGAAGTTTAAATCAGTATTAGAAGGAAATTAGAAGAGCTTTCATGATATGACAGGATTTTAAAACAATTAAAAATTTTATACTAATTTTCATCATCACTCTTATTACATACTATATCTGTTTTATATAGAATATCATTTGTAATGAAATTGGTTGCTACGTAGATCCAAATGCTGCAAAATATCAATTTCACTTAAGATAATATTTTTAGGAAGAAATTTCAAAAGTTTGTCTGTGGCCCTTTCAAAAAGTAAAAATAATATTAAAACAACAAATAATGAAACTTCCTTAAACTCTGAGTAGCTTTTTAGTAGTGTGGATTGCTATACTGTTCTGCTTTTTGAAGAAAAAAAACATCAATCATCAAGTTTGGGTGATTTTTTTAAAAAGCAGCAATTTGTTCTCATTTAGAATTTTTATTCCAAAGGCAAGATCTTCAAATGGGAAAATTGAAAACAAAACATGAAAACCACTTACAGTAATGACTATATGCATCATTAAGAATTCTAAACATGTTTTTATAATAGTTCCCTACTCTTTTCAATGTTAAAATAATAATTCCATTGATTTATTTCTTTACAAAAGAACAGGTTTACTATTGATCATTATGACATTATGACTACTGACATTATGAATTAATCTTTTTAAATTAATTCTTACCATTAATTGGTGTAATTTGCTTTTCCAGATGAATATTTTCTTTGTCTCCTTGCTCTTCTGACTCATATAACTGTAGGCTTGACATTTCTGACCTGTTGGTACATTTTTCTATAGTAGGCTGTTGGCAAGTTCTGCTACTTCTGGATTTTACAGTCTAGAAGATAAAATCATCAGAGACTGTCAGATCAAATAGTTGATTAAATCTATTTTGCCTTCCCAGAATATATTTTAAAGGATATTTGTTTTGAAAAGAACTTGGAGAGAAAAACAAGACAATTACTTAGGATTAAGATTATACATACATATATGGGAAAGACCTTCTATTATCTACTCTTTCCTCCATATTTCACTTATAAAACAGGATCTCTGGGAGGTGGATGACTTTGCCAAGATCACACATTCTGTACTAGAGCAAGGATCTGAAGGCAAGTCCTTTGATAAAATAACGAGAGTTCTTCCCACATCTTTAGATGTAGATCTCAAGTAAGAAAAAGCCTCCTTACTTAAAAACTCATTTTGTAACATTGGGACTTTCCAAGGAGGCAATGAATTTGTAGATATGTTTAAGAAGGATTTATGGGGATTTTTCAGAGTCTCAATTATTTTACTTGCTGCATATATTTCATTTATGAAAGCACAAGTTATCCTCAATAGTAAAAAAAAAAAAAAAAAAAAAAAAAAGAGGACAAGGTTTTTTATGTATTTTATTATTGGAAGAGTTAAGGAAGGCCATAAAATTAAGTAAAGTTAAATTACTGTATATAAATAGAAAGAAAAAAAAAAGACACAGAAATGAAAATAAAAATGTACTTCTTTCCTCTGAAAAGGTAGAAACTTCAAAAATCATGCAGGCTTATAATTTTTCACATGCAAGACTTTCAGGAGAAATACAAATCATAATGTTCAAGAATTTGCTCACTCACTAACTAGGGATGTCTAACCCAGTTTTTTTCCCTGAGACAACTGGGGTTAAGTGACTTGCCCAGGATCACACAGCTAGGAAGTGGTAAGTGTCTGAGACTAGATTTGAACTCAGATCCTCCTGACTTCAGGGCTGGTGCTCATAACCCAGTTTTAAAGTAAAAGAAAGAACATATCTACAGGTGGAGTCTTATCTTTGAATTTCTGCCTACTTATGCATTGAAAACATTGTCTAAAATTTATTTTGAGCTATTGACATCTATCGAATTCACTGATTTACTCTTATCATATTTATTAAGTCCCTACTGTGTGCCAAGCTCTTTGGTGGGTGGTGAGGGAAACAAAACTTTTAGGAAAAAACTTGACTGTTCACCTCATTGAGATTTCTACCTGACGAGCAAAGAGAAATAATATTATGCAATTACATATTATAAAAGTATTGGAGTTGCAAAAAAGTGAAAAGTGAGATTAAAGGGGGAAGATCTTTAAGAATATGGGTTATCCCTGTATGTGAATCTGTATGTAAATGAACTCTGACCCATTATAACAAACTAGGAGATCAGTAAATGAATAGTAAATGTGAAGGGAATAGGACATCTTTTCTATTCCTTTGTATTTTTCTCATAATATCATGGGCATATTAGAGTTGTTTTTTAAGTATCAGAACAAAGCATCACCACACCATGTCATCCATATTTAGACAGATTTCTGAACAATACCCGTACCTCTCCAGATGTTCTTATGCTATTTCTTCTACCAGATGGTGGAGGTGGTCCAAGTACTTTAGATCCAAATGCAATGTGAGAGACATCTTGATTCTTACTGTTCCGTGCACTGCCTGATCCTCTGTTAATAAACTGATCTGTTGAAGTTTTGTTTTTTGAAAAAAATGAAAATTATTAATTAACAAATAAGAATTATCAATTTCATATTACTCAACATTTTACTTTCTGTAATAAATTAAATATATTGAAAATAACATATTAAAACTATTTCTATTAGGGCAGTTTCTCTATAAGTGTCTTTTCACAAGAAGCCAATTTCTAAATTTCCCTAAGTCACTTAATATAAATTCCAGTTTGGAATCACCAAAAATCTTTTGAGTTTTAGAGGGTTGACAATAAAAACAAATTATATTCACCAAAATTACAAGCCACTTAAAAAACATAAGTGATAGTAACAATATAAGATGCTATAAAGCTACATTGCTGCAAAAGTGCTAAGTGTTATGAAATCAGAGGGGAATGAGGCATAAATTAGGAAAACTTATGACAGAAGTCAGAGTTGGAACTTAAGGGCTGCAAAAGTTTGTATAGGGAGAAAAGGTGTTTGAAAACATTTAGGATGGACATAACAAAAGACACAACCTATTTGATAGATCCGTTATATTACTGGCATGAGAGCTCATGCTACTGACCCAGACAATAATTCTGTACACCCGTGCTTGGCTATTCTCTAGACCTTCTATAAATCCTGAAGAAAGGCCTGCGGCCACACAAAGGAAGGCATTGTTGATTCCTTTCATTCTCTTCATGGCCCATCCCCAACTTTCTGGACTCCTCTGCTTAAACACATCTCTTAAATTTCTTTATAACTTAGTGTTGTTACATGTTAAAGTTTATGCTCTATCATATCTTTGTGAGGACATTTAAAAAATTAAAATTGTTTTTATTTTTATGATATTCACAAACCATTACTGAAAAAAATTAACATTAATAAGATAGATTTTTGGCAGAAGCAAGGTATTTATGAACCTTAAAAGTCCTGGGAAATAATATAGGTGTGATATAGAATGAAATTCTCCTTATGTTTAATTCTGAGGCTAAGGCCTATATATTGATATTCAGATTTAATAGGCTTTCCACTTAACATTTAACATGTCATAAGCTAGGCAATATTCAGTTTTTATACCAGGACAAAACATCCTTAATCTCATAGTACAAGTTCAACTGCTAATGGTTTGGACCAAGGTGCAGTGGTTTTTCAAGTTGCAATAAGTTACTTAACACTAAAGAAAAACATTTATCTTCAGTATTTATTAAATACATACAATCCCTTTCCAAATGCATTCGATTATGATTTTCTTTTCTAGTTTAAAGACATCTTGAAGTAGAAATCAATCATTAAAAATTAAGAAAGTAAAAGTGAAATAAATAGAAGAAAAACATAAAGTGAATACATGTAAATTTACTCATAATCCAGAAAAACAATGGTCACTGTCAGTTTGAATAACAACCTTAAGGGTAAAAAAACACTTTTAAAACTAGGGTCTCTAATTCTAAATTGTTGTAAAGACATAACTTTATGTTATACACACCCATACCTCCACACCCACCCACACACTATTCTGGGTGCAGTTGTGTGGGGATGTGTATGGGTGTGTAACAAAGTTATGTCTTTATTCACAATTTTCATGATCAACAATCAAAAAATCCATCATGTAAATTGCTTCAATATTATAAGAAAATTTACCTCATTTTGGTCATGAGTGTTTGTTTTGAAGGAGGGGATCTTGGTTTCTCAGTAAACTAAGACACTATTTTAAATTTTACAAAGATATCCTTTGTTGCTTATTTTCTTATAGCTTCATTTTTTAAGAGCTGCCAAGATTTTATGACTTTGCTAAGGGTGAAGATCTAGAAAGTCTGCTAAGTCCCCAAATGACTTTGTAGGTGAGAATTTATAAGTTCTTTGTAACTTTTTCCAAAAATCTATTATTATTGTTATCATTATCAATTTTAAAGCAAACTATACACAAACAAAATATCTAAGGCATTTTTAGCCATAACAAAAAGAATCTACTAATGATAGTTTAATTTCATAAAATTTAGATTAAAAAAGGAATTACTCTTCTAATAACATAGTTATATCCTGATTGGTACTATAGTTTTAAAAATTAACAGCATTTTTTCTATTATTGTTACCCCAAAATCAGAATTCAAGAAATTGTAAGCATTATGTTAACATAAAACATGGATTTTAAACATATGCACTATAACTTTTGCCTGTCACTAATTTAGCTGAATGCAATTCTAAATTATCTTACAATCATTTTCATCTATCAATTTTGTCATTCTATACTAGTTGCATTTGGAAACAAAATAGAGTAATTATGACCTAGTTACACTTATAAAAGTGACTGCAAGCATTACCATTCAGTGCACATATCAAACTGTGAATAATAATTTTCCCAATTAATTTATCAAAGTAAATTAGAAAATTTTGAGTTTAAGGTATTTAGTATGTCAAATATTTCTAGTAATTGCAATATGGTTTAATACATTTATAACTGTTTACAAATATTTTAACTTCATGCCAAGTTTAAATGTGTTCTCCATCATGGTCTGTTTTACTTATACAGGACCAAATATCCTAAGAAGAAAAATACAATGTCTTTTACATGAGGCCATATTATAATTTTGTTTAGGACAATCAATCAAATCAAGTCTAGTTTGGATTTAGTCATAAATGGCACCATATAAAGTCTCAAGTTTTCCAAGGGCCATTTATTACCCCCACTTCAAATTATAGATGCCCCTCTACCTTCTGTAAGTCTACTGCCAAAGATTGAAGTGGCAACTTTGTATTTTAAAATCTCCATTTCAAGTACATTTTTCTGCTCTCCTGAAATATGGCTATTGTAAATGTGAACTTTTTTACATAAAAATCATGAATGTATATTCCCAACATAAAAGTTGGAACATAATCTTCTGCTGGGATTCAAGGGGAACCCCCAAAATGTTGTGGTTCCAGACATGTGTCGTGAGGTATACCAAAAGAATTTGTAGGCTCTGGGATTCATTCAAGTCAAGGGGTAAAGTTTATTATAACTATAAGGCAAATTAAAGTGGACTAAGTTCCAAAAGAAGTCAGCAAAGAAGCAGGAGCAAGAAAGTAAATTTATAGGGAAAAGTGAAAAGGACCAGGTGCTTCTAATATGGCTTAGAGGGAGAGTTGAGGATCAGTTGGGTTCTGACTGTGTGTGTAGAGTTCCCCCCTTCCAACCTATGTCTTGAGACCTGTCTGTAGGTGAAGTGGCAGATCCCCATTTTGTTCTGCACTTGTGTTAACTTTAAACACTTCATTACTGTTGCTCATCAGTTATCCCTGACCAACAAGCTGTTTTGCGGTACACAGTGATATTTGTGGCCTCAACCTCCTGGTCAGAGTAAAGGGGAGCAGGATGCCCAGGGGGAGAAATACATCACTTCCAATTACATTATTCCCAAGGCCAAGGGCCTTAGAGTTATTGCTACCTCTTTCCTAAGAGCTGTATCACTTCTACTGGTCTTTCAAGGACAGAATTTTAAAATGTAGGTGACTATATTCAAGTAATTCCATGCTGCAAATATAGTTTTTAAAATAATTAATGGTAAATGTTGTAACTAGATAGAAGCCTGAGGATTTTAAATTGTGCTCATGATTCTAGATATTTTGCCATATCAAGAATAATACTGAAATCAGTGAAATAAAATTCTGAGATCATCAGAAATTTCAAAACTACTTTTAACCAGCATTTCTCCAAATTTACAGGCACAGAATTCTTCCCATACTCTTAATCTGTTATACTTCTTAATCACTGGGAAGGTAAAGCATTCATCTAACATTAAATATGCTTATTCTCAAATTATTTGAGTCTTGATTTAAACAAGTCTCTTTCCTTCCAAGGTGGAAGGAAGATTTGATAAATAGGTGGTTTTTAAACATGTGATCAATTTATAAACTGCAGATTGCAAAATTGGTTTTTGTTTGTTTCCCTCACTTTTTTATTTCATTAGATAAAACTTGTAAATTGATTTCTGTTTTGTTTATTTTTTACCCAGTGAAATCACCCTTTTTCTTTTCCCAACAAATCTGTCACTTTCCAATGAGAGAGAAGTGTACTGTTTTGTGGAAAAAAAAGTTCTTGGGGTTACAATCCCCCCAAATCCACCAAATATTTATAAAACATATCCAAATCTCATCTCCACCATGATTTTCTGAAATGCATTATAAAGATTTCTTTTCCTTGTTGGTTCAAAATGAAGTCTCTAATTAGTTTTCAATGCTATAAATTGCTAAAAGGGGGATTTATCTCTCTCTGCATCCCCAACTCTGCCAGAATTAGGAACACAAAGAGGAGATCGTAGCTTTTTGAAAGGTTTAAAACATTATGTAAGAAAAAAGTTCCTACTCTTTTCCTGCCTTTTTATAAAACTTGTTTCTCATGGAAAATTCAAAAGGTCAGTAGAAATTTTTTTTTTGAAAGTAAGTTTAGTGTAAGAATTGTATTAATTAAAGATATCAGGGAAAACAGACTTGAATCTTAAGTTTCAAGTTGAACCTAAGCCTATGCAATATTTCAAAACTAAAAGATACTCTCCTGACTCAAGAATATTGTATTTTGGCATTTAATACAGCCCATGGTGGGTGCTGGTTATTAAAAAAAAAAATTCCCACCATACCAGAATTCCTTTATCAGTAGATTTGACAAAGAATAATTTGGCTTCCAAATCCACAGGCAATTGCCACAAATCAAAATGATCTTAACTAGACCAGGATTTGAGAGAATCTATGATAGATCACTGATTATTGCAGTGAGATATCAGATTTATATCCGTGATTGGGATCAAAGTGATCCCTTGGGATTTATACCAGATGAGACCAGACAGGATCTCCCAGCAATTTAGACAGGAAGGGTAGGCAAGATAGCGGAGTAATTATAAATAACTACACAAAGAGATAAGTCACTTGCTTACTTGCCTTCAGAAAATGACAAGGTTTTCAGCCCAAGCCCTTGCTTTCCAATCCCAATGACTCTGCTCCTCAGGGAGTCAGGGTCGCTAGTTGGCTGCTCACCCCAGAGTCCAGTGGTTTATGTCGAATAAGATTGTTCAGGCACAAAAGAAGCAGGCAATATGGACAAGTACACAGATCTGTCTCTGATTTCTAGCTAGGGCTCAATCTTTTCCAGTGAGCTGATTGTTTTCCTTCTCACAAATCTCCCTAGGTAAAATCTACCTTGTATGTGCTGAAGAGCTACCAGGTAAGATCCAACTTGGTCTATCCCCTCTGGGTTGTTAGTAATAGAGACAGAAATTATAGGAGGCCATAATACAGGGACTACTCTCAATCTCCCACATCAATGACACAGAGATATAAGCTGCAGTTTTAATGCCACCAGAGCAGGGGATACACAGAACATTTCCCAGTCAGTGAGTTCAGAGCAATTTTCTATAGAATGGGAATACATAAGCAGGATGGGTCCAATGGAAGAGTACAAAAGGAAGGTCCATGTCAGGAAACAAGTAACAGAAAGGGAAGGGAAGGATGTCTGCATAAGGAAGATTAGGAAGCTAGCTAGTCCAAACTAGAGATGAAGTTTCTATCCCAAGCCTGATTCTGCAGACTTCAGCAGGTGTGTCACCTGCTTGCTTCCAGCAATTCAATGTATTAACATAAAAAAGCAATCGCCACTCTGCTTATTCTTTTTTCATGTTTTCAATGAAGACACCCTTTGATATTAGGACATTTTCATAAAGATTTAAAAGAAAGAAGGTAGTTACATGGGGCTAACTGCTGACACCTTTGAATTTCTTTTGAAAGAAAGCACCTTGAGTTGCAATTCATATTTTGCATTAAAAATATGCCTTGTTTTCAATAATCCCAAATTGTTTCCTGGCAACAACAAAATTTCCTTTAACACCAATATTTCCCTTATGATAATACTATATTACTTTTGATTCATGGAATACATTGCAGATGACCTAAAGGACAAAGGACAGATGTATGGCTAGAGCATATTTCTTTCAATTTAATTTTTAAAAAAATTATATGCATGAAAAGTGTTATTATGATGAAATGTAGAGTGACAGTCCAAAGGCTGCAGACTAGTATCCACAAAACATAAAAGACTTAGAAAAAGTCCTCTATTACCCAGGAGCAATCCTCTAGAGAAAATTAATAACAAAGAGCTGAAAAACATTACATAGGAAGAAGAGTGGACAAGTTATGTTCTATATTGATCATACTGATGAGAAACAAAAATGAACATCCATTCTCTTTTATGATATTTTAGAAATTTTCCTTTTTTCAGCTATTTTTAAGATTTAACACTGAGAACCCTTTAAAACTCTGTCACTGCCTGAATAGCTGATCAAGCCAATGCCTTCTTTCTGAAGTTAGGATGCTGATTTTGTTCAGCCTCACAAACAAAAAGGAGAATTATTGGGGTATGTAGGAAGAGGAAGGGAAGAAAGTAGAGATATGGGCAAAAGAGGAGAATTAACAGACTTGAGAGAAAGGGAACCAGAAACCCTAGGCAGGACTAAGGCCTTTCTTTGGAGAATTCATCCAGGAAAGGCATCTCAAAGTCAAGAGACTGAGGACGGCCTCAGCACATCCTTGATCATCTGTGCAGTATGGAAGAGGAAGAGACCAAAGAACGAGGAGGGAATCCAGAGGTAGTGATGGATAATATAAGAGAAAGGCTGACCAGAAGTAGTGATGCAGAATATAAGAGAAAGGCTGACAAACTAAAAATTCAAGAGAGAAAAAGCCTCCATAAAAACCTACATTACAACTTCAAAAAATAGTAGAGAAAATCTTAAAAACAAAAGGAAGAATAAGAAAAAACAAAAGTATTTATATTATAAAGGAAAATTTACAATTCACAATTTACAATTACAATTTATAATTGCCCAATGAAATATGTAATCCTCAGAATTCTTCAGAAATCATGGGAAAATAGTTAAGAAAATTCAGAATGGTTCAAAAAACAAAAAGAAAACTTTTTTAAAACTATGTAAATTTAGGTTGGAAATCAGAGCTCTCAATACAGCATTAAAAGAGACAAACAGCAAGTAAGTAAATACAACAAATAATAAAGTAATAATTTATTAGACTCCTAATATATGTCAGGCATTGTGCTCAATTAATACTTTAAAAATATTAATTTATTTGACCTTCACAACAACCCCTGGGAGGTAGATGCTATTATTACTCCTATTTTACAGAAGAAGAAATTAAGGCAAATAGGGATAAACGAATTGCCCAGGGCAACACAATAAGTATTTGAGATCAGATCTGAATTAAAGTCTTCTGGATTCCACCAGGCTCAGTAGCCTATCCATTGCTCCAGCTCCCAGTGAGAAGTTGGAATAACTGAATTATCAGGTATAGTACCTCTTTATAAAAGAAGATTCTCAAATTTGAAATATGAACATATTGAGAAACAGGAAAATTTGGTAGAAAAAAACAGTAATTTTCTTTTAAAAATCTGTAATTCCCTTTTAGCCAAAGCTATTGACCTTCAATTTGGCATTTAAAGATATACAACAAGAATCACAGATTTCCAAAAACACCATTACAAATAAAAAAAAACCCTGAATATAATACTCTGGTAAATCCCCCCCCCCAAATTACTTAGGACGTCTGAAAATAGAGCAAAAACCCTATGTTTAAATCTAAAAATCATAACCTGACATATTATTCCAAATAAATCTTCCTGAATACCTTATAACATACATTCCTCTTCTTAGAGAGTAAGATCCTACTAAATAATAGTTCTACATTTAGGCTAGATATATTTTTATATGCACTTGTTTCTTCTATTAGAATGTGTCTTGAGAATAGTATTTGTATTCCAGTGCCTAGGATGTCAGAGTCCAAGAGCTCAGAGCAAAACTAATTTGTCTTAAAGAGCAAGAAAGAATGAATGATGATTTCACTGGGAGTGGGACCTCCCCGCTGAACAAGCTCCCTCTTCCAACGCAGGCCGAAGCTGTCTCTACACTTAACAGTTCTAGAGAGGTAGAGGCAGCCCGTTGGCTGCCTGGATTTTGAGTCAGGAGTCATGAGGTCCAAGCCTGACTAAGATACATACCTCTAAGCACAGCACCTATGTAAGGATCAAATAAGTATATATAAGTAAAGTCCTTCTGTAAAACAAAGTACAATATAAGCACTGCTTACTATGACTACAATTATTGCTATTATTACTTTAGGGCTTGTGACCTGACAAGGCCCACACAGCCAATATGTGTTAGAGGCACTTCTTGAACCCAGTTTTTCCTGATTTGCTCCCTATACACTCTGATCAGGTTAATTAATTTATATTAATGATGATGATAGCTAGCATTTGCCATGCACTTTGAAGGTTGCAAAGTGTTTTACAACAACCTATGGCAGGTATTGTTATTATCCCCGTTTTTACATATGTGTAAACTGAGGCAGAAGTTAAGTGACTTGTTCAGGGTCATACAGCTACAAAGTCTTCCTAACTCCTGGTTCAGTGCTTTCCACATTGTACCAACTGGCTGCTTCTAAGGAGACCAACCCAAAAAAAACACAGAGGAAAAAACCAGAATGGATGAACAATGCCTATTTTCCATGCTATCCTACACTGTCAGAAGGTCAGAGTACTAACCAAGCTCAGAAATTCTGCTATCTTAGGCTGGAATTTAGGATAAGTGATGAATTAGAACAAAATCTTCCAGGTATTCTCTAGAACAAAAATAATCTCTTTTGATGTTGGTTATCAATTTTGGAACACCATAATCTTCCTAAGACTTAAAGTTACATGTGACCCAAAGGTCAGGGGAAGAAACAGATCGATATCTAAGAAATGAAAGAAATCATTCAAGAAATATACAATAAAAATGGAGGTCAGTTGGTTATATAATAAGAGTGATGCATAAAATATTGAGAGCCTGAATATCGCAGTAAGACCCACCCAATGGAAAAAGACCAAGAGAAAGATTGTCTGGGTAGACAATCTGAGGAGGAACCATGAGAGAACATGGAAGAGATTGAAAATACGTGGATGAATTTACATTTGGCACCAATGGAAGACATGTAAGGAGATTGCAGAACCATTGCAATATCAAAGAAGTGTGTAAATACATATAGAGTTAGTTTATCATCATAAAATTGTTAGTTAATATCATTTGATCCTTTAAGAAAATTAAAATCAAAATAAAAAGCTTAATGGACAGTTTCTAAGTCATTAAACTTACAATAACAAATTTTTAGGTGGAAAATCTATTACTTTTTGGATTCTGGAAAAAATGGAAATTAGTATTCATAATAACAAACTTAAAAATTGAGATCAGATTAAATTACTGCTCTAGGCATTTCATTTTCTCAAGTTGCTGAAAATAAACTTAGTGTAGGTCAAAGATGTTACCATTCATTATTTGACTACTTTTTGGAGGGATACATGCTTTCACAGTTATATGATAAAACCTAAGGGTCTACATTCTAATTGTCTTTTGGAAAAAATAAACATTAATTTCTGTCTCAAGATACAAGGTTCTAATTATTTTAGTCATTTAAATTTCTAGGGTCTTCAAAGCTTAACCTATAAAATCTGCTGAATGTTCAACTTTAATCACTAAGGGGGTCATGCTTCCAGCTTCCTTGTGCTATCTGACAATAAAGTCAGTATTAAATGTGACACTAGATGTTTGGCTTTGAATTTGAATATTTTCATATGCTAACTCAGACAGCTCAACTAAATGAATGGCACTAGATAACAGAAATCTATTTCCACCTCTGACACTTATTTACAATGTAACTTTGGAAAATTACTTAACCAAGACTTTCATCCTCTCATATATCAAGTAAGTATGTTAAGACCTCTTCATATAATTAGCAGAATTCTACGAGTATAATTCAAATGGTTGCAATGAGAATTAATGGGGTAGTAATCTAAAGAACAGAACAGATAGGATAGAAAAAATAATGGCCTTTCCTCTGAGATAATAGAGAGCATTGAGATAGTCTCACATAGCAGGCCAAGCCGTAAGGAGAGGAATAAGGAAAGGAAACTTGGGAAACCAAGAGGCAGAAGGGAAGAGAGTATGAGAAAAGGCTGAGTGCAGAGATGAAGGTCTGAGCAGGAAAAGGAAGGAGCATTGCTGGGCCTAGAGTAGAAGGCCAGGATGAAGTGAAAGGCTGGACAGCAGGGGTCCAGTTTGGGAAGGAAACATCAGCATGAGATGCTGGGATGCTATACAAGGGATAAACTTGCAAGGGACTGAACATGTGGGCCAAATGTAGGAGTGCCCCAAGTGGGGAGTCTGAGGACCTGGGAGTAGGGCAGTACCTCTGACAGGAAGAGCCAAATTCAGGAAAGTTTGGAAGAGAAGACCCTGAGTATGAGTTTGAGATGGTCAAGAAAACCAAAGATTTGAACAAAGAGGAAACAGCCTTTAGTGAGTTTAATCTCTCAAATTTCAGCAAAACTTCTAACTAATTAAAATCAATATGGAGTTTTGGCTCTCCTCAGATTCCCTTTGGATGCCTCATCACAGCATCGAGATAATCCAAGGTTCACCAAAGCTTTCCTAAGCAGAGCTTCGGGGTTGGTCAGCAGGATGTAGTGACAGACTGCTCACCTGCCATTCAAGGAGATAAATCTGTAACAAAATTCGGTTGGAAAAATCAAAGTTCTAGAAAATCAAATCATAAAAAGTAAGGATGAAGGGGTTTAAACAGTCACTAACATGAATTTTCATCCAACTACCTAGATAATTCTTTAAGAAGCATATCCTAGGATAGTTACAGATAATGATTTTGGGGGTACATAGTAACTTTCAAAGACCATCTGCTAAGATATTTGTGTCAAAGGAGGGGATCTCCAAATTTACAAAATTATAAAATTTTGAAGTGTCTTTAATGAGAAGAATTAATTCTTCACACTTCAAAATTTTATAACTTTGTAAACTTGGAGATCCCCTTCTTTGACACAAATATCTTATGCTCGTTTATGAGTTCTGGCCAAGACTGAGAGGGACAATTTTAGAACCTTGAATTTCCCTGACATAATCTGGGATTTCCTTCCATGACATTTTCAAACATTAATATGTAAATATAAAAGATAAATTGATCCTATAAAATGATTACTATGAAAAATACAATTAAAAGTTATATAACTAAAATAGCGTTTTAAAGTTAAGTATTTGATAAACTTAAGCAAAAAGGGTTTTTTATAAGTATTTTAGAACATACCTGCTGGATTTCACTTATTTTTAAAATGAAGACTAATACCAATTTTTAAAAAGATTTATTTTATCTCTTCATTCGAGTCTAACCTGATCCTTTTAATTTTGTCACATTTATTTTTGATTTTTTGAAGTATTGTGCTTTCCACTTACAGTGTTGTAGTCATTGTGGACATTCCCCCTCTCCCCCCCCCCCCACCCTGGTTCTGCTCATTTCATTCTGCATCATAAGAGAGCTTTCCAGGCTTCTCTGTTTTCATCACATATATAATTTCTTACATTATAGTAATATCTCATCGTAACAATGAATCACAATTAGCTATTACCCAATAAATGGGGAATATACTTTGTTTCTTATTCCTAACTATGACAAAAATGCTGCTGTAAATATTTTGAGGTATTTTGAAGATATTTTTCTCATCAGTGGCTTCCTTGGGGTTTGAAAATAGTAATGTTATCTCTGTTCGAAAGATTCAAAATGTTCAAAATGATCATTTTAGTCACTTTATTTGAAAATTTCATATTATTTTCAAAAATGGTTATGTCATTCTACAGCTTCACCAACAATGTATTAGTATGCTTCTCTTTCTAACAATACAGACTGCTGCCATTTATTTATTTATTTTTTGGTCATTTCTGTCAATGTGAAAGATGTAAGGTGAAACTTCAGTTGTTTTGATTTTCATAGAGATCTGGAGTATTTTATGTAGTTATGAATACTTTGCAATATTACTTTTGCGAACTATCTGTTCTTATCTCTTGACCATTTTATCTACTAAAATAATTATTAATCACATACATAGTTATTGTTTAAATATCTTAGATAACAAATCTTTATCAAAGTAATATAACAAAGATTTTTCTTTTCCATTTGACCACTTCCCTTTTTATCCTAGATGCATAAATGTTGCCTAAGTTTTTATTTTCAAGTAATGTTATCTATTTTATCTTTTACAATTGACTCTATCTCATTTCATTAAGATTATATCCTCTACTTATAGCTGTGAGAAGTATATGATCTGAATTTCTTCTAATTTTAAATTATGTGAACTTCAGTAATAAGGTCCCATATCCATTTAAAATGTATTATGCTGTAAGCTGTTAGTCTTAAGGCTAATTGCTGCCAAATTGCTTTCCAGTTTTCCCCTAATTTATTTTTTATCCAAAATGGATATTATCAAATGCAAGATTTCTCTCAAAATTTAAACTCCTTTATCTAGTCTGTCCCAGTGACCTATTTTCTAATCTTTTTTTTTTTTTTAATTGGTATAGCCTAGTCACGAACACTGAAGATTCATTGAGCTATCTAGCTTGTTTTTTAGTTCTTTAAGGAGCATCTTGTAACAGGGTGTACACAAGTCTTTTGTGTGCTTTGGGAGGCTGATCTCCAAGACATTTTATGCATTTCATAGTTATCTGGAATGGGATTTCTTTTCTATTATTTCTTTATATGCTTTGCCATTATTTTACAGAAATGCTCTAAATTTTGTAATATTTTATACTTTGTAACTTTCTTGAAGCTATTAATTATCTTAATTAGCATCTTTATTGATTTCCTGGGATTTTCCAAGTAAAATATCATATCACCAGCAAATAGGGACAATTTTCTTTCTTTTTTAACTTATGATTTATTCTTGTAATTCCTCTAGAGCTTTTGACTCATTGCTATTGTTAGCGTTTCTGGATTTATATCAAATATTACTGGAAAAAGTAGGTATCATTGTTTCATTCCCATAATTACTGAAATAGCTATTACATTCTTACTGCCTACAATACTTGCTTTCAGTTTTAGACATATGCTTTTTTTTTTTTTTTAAGGTCCCTTCAAACCTATTCATTGTAGCATTTTTAGCATACAAGAGTGTCACATACACTAATGCTCTGTGGTTGGATCTGTGAACTGGTCCAATTATTCTGAAAAGCAATTTGGAACTATGACCAAAGGGCTATAAAACTGTGCACAGGTTTTTTTTTTTGTTTTTTTTTTTTGTAGTGGTAAAGAACTATAAATTGAATAGATGCCCATCAACTAAGGAATTGCTGAACTCCCAACTTTAAAAAAAATGTTAAAGAAATTATTTGAATTCAGATCCTTCTGTTTCCAGAGTTCCAGTTCTATCGACCATGCCCCTTAGCTGCCCCATTGAAGGTTTTTTGAGATGATCATATAATTTTGAAAGTTTTGGTTAATGCTAATGTTTTCCTAAGATCGAACCATCCTTACATCACTGGTATAAATCTCATTTAATTATAATGAATGGTATATTGAATAAATGGCTGTTATCTTGATATTTAAAATTTTTGAGTCAATGTTTATTAATGATACTGGCCTATAGTTTTCTTTTTCTATTTCATCTTTTCCTATTTTAGACATTAGGATTATATCTGTCTTATTAAAAAGGTTCTGCTTAGAGTGGTTTCTTTTCTCAATTTTTGAGAGTAATTTTTAAATATAGTTAGTAATAATTCTTTCCAAATTTGATAGAATTCTCCTGTGGTTTTTCTTTGCTGGTTCCTTTACAACTAAATCTATGTTCTTTTCTTATACTGAGTTATTTAAGATCTCTATCTCAAATGTTGGAGGGGATGTGGGAAAACTGGGACACTAACATATTGTTGCTGGAGTTATGAACTGATTGCAATCATTCGTGAACTAAGAATTTGGAACTAAGCCTGAAGGGCTATCAAACTGTGCAGACTCTTTGGTCCAGCAGTGTTTCTACTGGGTCTGTATCCCAAAGAGAACATGAAGAAGGGAAAGAGACCCACACGTGCAAAAATATTTAGCAATCTTTTTTGTGTTAGCAAAGAACTGGAAGTTGAGTGGATACCCATCAACTGGAGAATGGCTGAACAAGTTATGGTATATGAATGTTATGGAATATTATTATTCTATAAGAAACAATCAGCAGGATTATTTCAGAGAAGCCTGGAGAGGCTTACATGAAGTGATGTTAAGGAAGTAAGCAGAAGCAGGAGATTATTGTACATGGCAACAACAAGATTATATGATGATCAATTCTGATGGATATTGCTCTTTTCAACAATGGAGTGATTAAAGGCAATTTCAATAGATTTATGAGGGAAAGAGTCATCCATATCTAGAGAGAGAGAGAACCATGGAAATTGAATGTGGATCAGAGCAGAGTATTTTCATCTTTTCTTTTTTTTTTTTTTTTTTTTTTTTTTAGTATTGTTTGCTTTGTCCCCCCTCTCTTATGTTCCCCCCACCCATCTGATTTTTCTTGTGCAACATGATGAATATGGAAATATGTTTTTTAAAAAATCTTTTTTATATAGTTTTGAGTATTTTATATTTTGAAAGCATTCCTGGTTCTTTTGCATTCTCATTTTTTAAAGCATATAACTGCATCATCATCATTATTGTAATTACTCTTATTATCTCATTATTCTTTTTATTCTGATTTTGCCTTAGTCATTTGCTATTTTATTGATCTTTTTTTGCTCTTTTAAATGAAATTAGCTAAGGGTTTAACAATTTTGTTAAGTCTTTTATTAGTTGATTATGACCAGCTTTTAAATTTATTTTTTTCGAAAGGTTTTTTGTTTCCAATTTATCTACTTCCCCTTTAATTTTTTATCTCTTCTGTACTTATTTTAGGTTTATTTTCTTCTTTTTAATGCATATTTAGTTTATTAATTTTATTTTTTGTATTTTGTTGATGTAAGGTTATGATTTTGATGCAGAAGACAGTTTTAGCTGTATCCTAGACATTTTGATATAGTATTTAATCATAATTTTGTTTTATAATTATTTCTGATTTTTTATTTTGACCTATTCATTAAAAATTCATTATTAAGTCTTCATTCCCAAATTTCATGCTTCCACAACCAATTAATTTTATGTATTTTGGTCTGTAAAGGATGTATTAACTATTTTTACCTTTTTACATTTGCTTACATATCTCTGTGCTCTAATACCTAGTCCGTTTTTGTACAGGTTCCATGTGATAATGAGAAATGTTTGCTCTTTTATTTTCCATTTAGAAAATGCTTTAAAAATTTTTTTAAACTCTAATTTCTCCAGAATCTTGCTTGATTTAACATTTTCCCTTTTGTTTTTCTTTTAGAGTCATTAAAAACTGAGAGACTTATTCAAATTTCCTATTAGTATTATGTTACGGTCTTCTTGAAACTCAACTGTTTCCTCTATGAATTTGGATACTCAAGCATTTGAAGAGTATACATTTATTATTATTTTTATTATTTTTATAGTTTTAATTTACCAGATATATGCATGGGTAATTTTACAGCATTGACGATTGCCAAACCTTTTGTTCTAATATTTCCCCTCCTTCTCCCCCACCCCAGATAGCAGGTTGACCAATATGTGTTAAATATGTTAAAGTATAAATTAAATACAATATATGTATACATGTCCAAAGTTGTTTTGCTGTACAAAAAAAATCAAACTTTGAAATAGTTATACATTTATTATTGATGTTTTTTTCTATATGGTTCAATTCATCATATCTGCTTTGTCTGATAGCATGATTGTAGTAACTATTACTTTTCTAGATTTAGCTGATTTGAAATAATCCCCCTCCCCCCATTCCCTTGGATTTTGTTATTGTTTTATTATGTCTTTGTTTTTTTAAATGTGTTTCTTATAAGCAATCAATTTTAGAGTTTTGTTTTTATCCAATCTGTCACTACTTATTATTTTTTGAATAGCTCAATCCATTCACATTTGATATTAAGGATTAGGTTTATGTTTTCCTCCATTTCTAAAATTAGTTTTTTTTCCAAAATTATGAGCCCCTTTGCTCCTTTCAGATAAAAACACAGTATTAAGTTCCTTTAGTCTTTTCTTAAGTTTGCCTTATTCCTACTGGGTCTCACTTTCATTCCTAATCCTCTTTCTTGTTATCCCTTTTTTCCATTAGGGTTTTTCTTTTAAAATTACTTCTCTCTTGATTTTATCTAGTTATAGATTTTCCTTTTTCCTTCTTAGTATGGTAAGTTCTCCCTTTTTCTCTTTTTTTTTAGCTAGTCCTGTTAACTAGGTTTTAAAAATTTTATTTTTTATAACATTTTCCAAAATGATATTTCATTGTATTTTCCTCATTATGCATCTTCTCTTTTTATTTATTCTTGACTTTTCTGATTCGTAGACCCTATATCTGATTTTTCCTTTTTTCAGTATTCTTTATACAATCAAAGTTTCCAGAGTATCCATTCTAGGTTCTGGACTACAGGAATTTTCTGCTATTGTCTTAGTAGGGCTTATCTTGTGAATTGCCTTTTTCCAGTGTATATTCTTTTCAGAACAATAGTTATTATTGAAACTGTTAAAGAGGACACTGCCCTATGATACCTTTCTTTGTTCCTACTACACTGATCTATACCTTCTCATTGATCTTTCCCCTTATCCACACTTATACTTGCCTAGAAATCTCTGCTCAGTTTATGCTTTCCTGTTTCTAACTCTCCTCTTCCTGGAGCCTTTTCAGGCACCCAAAGCACCAGGACTCATCTGATATAAGGTCCCACATTCTCCTTTAACTCAAAGAAGCATTCATCTGTAAAATTCCCTCCATCCCCAAAGTAGGCCTCTTTCATTTTCTCCCCTTTTCTATATCTTTTTCTTCCTTATCTGCACCTCTTTAGGCACTTTTTCTTTTTGAGGCGATAATTTTATTCTTTTTAATCTTTAAGTTGATCCTGGTTCAACACCCATTCCTCTCTAAACCACTGATCCCTTCCCTGCTTTTCATGAATTTTCCTATATTGCAAATATAGTCTCACAAAAGAAGTAATCACCTGTAGACAAGGTGTTTCCAGGTTCTGTACATGCTCCCGTCGATTTTTTCATTGTTACCTCTACCAGATTCTGCTTTCACCCTGTTTCCTTGTATACATTTAGAAAGAAGTCTCTTACTGGTCTTTCTGTTATGGAATTGAAAATGGACACCCCACTTTATTTTTTAATATTTTAGTAAGGCTTAATTCACTATATATTAATAATCAAGCTATTATATAATGCTCTCCCTTAGTATATGAACTTGAACTTTTTAAACCTGCCACTATTAATCCCTCATTTTGCAACACAAATCTCCCTCCATGCAATAGGTTCTCCTTTGGAGTTTTCAGAGTCAATATCCTCAGCTATATTCTAAAATGTTAGAACTTGCTAGCATATAGACCACAAATTGTCCTGTTCTTTCTCAGAAATTGTCAACCATGGGATATTCTAAAGAATATTAACCTACCTGGTGATTAACTGATGTAAATTATATATAAGTGACCTTAGCACTAACCAATAAAAATGAGATACTTCTTTTTTTCTGCCAGATTGAGTCACTGTCTATTTCCCCCTGTACAACTACAGAAGAACTGCCTTGATGGTCAGATGCATTCTTGACTACTGAGGAGCCTCCTATTTATTGGCAACTGCTAGCCTTATTAATAAATTAATCATGCTTGGAAGTTTTGAATTCAATTTTTCTTTATTGCATATTTCTATCACTGAACGTATTCCTCTGATGCCAGAGATCGCTGTATTTATTAAATATTCCTTCACTTCTATTGCTTGGAGTGTTCAAGAAACAAATGATTTTATTCTAAAAAATGCTCCAAAATTTTCTTTATTATAGAATGTCTATATTTTGTCCTATGCATTTAGGCTCAGATGTGCAGAACAGGACAGGTCACCCTGGTCTGCATTCTGTATTGCAGTACTCTTCAGAACACATTATTCCACTCTCTCCTCATTTTTCTAGTGGGTGCAGAATTGTCTTTAAACGTCCTTCCCTTTGTTTTTGAAGATTTTCCTTCTGATGACTTGCAGAAATTATTTCTTAATTGTTAAATTTAACCAAAGTGTCTTAAAGTTCTGAGTTTTGAGTTTTTTTCTGTTTGTTTGATTTTTTCTTGGAGGTAATTTGTCATTTCCTCCTTATTGCAATTTCATTTTTTTATATCCAGAAGTTCTGGATAGTTCTATTCTGTTATTTCCTTCATTATGGTAATAACACTTTTCATCCTGTCATGTTCTTCTGGAAGCTTCCTGATCCTTAGGTTGTCTCAACGTATCCTGCAGTGAGTGTATTTTAATGTTTTGTTTTTTATTTTTCTTCTCCCAGGCTGTCTTTTGTGTGTTTATATTCTCAATTTATTATTCTTTATTTTGTTTCTTTGCTAAGGCTTGTCATTGCAGATTCCAGTTTTTCTCTTCTGCTTATTACTAATGCTTTAGAGGACATAACATTCTGATCTCATAATTCTCTTTTCTCTTTTAAATCACTATTTAAACACTGTTGTGGTTTCATGTTCTCAACTTCATCAGCATCTTCTGTCTTGTCAAATGTTCCATTACTTTTCTTCATTTTGTAGTTTTATTGATAGATGTCTAATCTTGTTTACTACATCTGGAAGCCATATTTCTTTTTGTTGTTACTGTTTTTTCTATTGATTTATCTTTTTTTAAAATATTTCTTCTTTCTGGAATCTTTAGGACTTTCAGTCTTTTTTCTTACTTTATTTTATCATTTACTTCTGAATATTTCCTTGGAGACTGATTCTCAAAATATCTCAGCATCTTCCCAATACTAGACAATTCATGGTTTACCAGATTAGGTCTCTGCCCCAACTGAGTGCTGTGCTCTTTTTCTTGGGCCTGCTGGAGTGCTGAACAGTTCCCATCAGCATAAAATCCTGTCCTGGTGACCTGCTCCACTTCCTCTATTCCTTAGTTCTCTGGCCTGGCATCTACATTTCAGTACTTGCTCTCTGAAGTTACTGGCAGTTCAGAGCTTCGCCCACTGTACTTAGCAGCAGGCTTTCATTCCTGAAGGGCTTTGGCAAAGCTGGCCGCCAAGGCCTAAAGAAAATTCCACAGCCTGGAGCTTGGGCCTCTCTGACACTGGAAAGAAGGGGTGAAAAAGGGATGTAGTTTTGATGTAAGCCTGTGTCGTGTCATTGGGTCTGCTAGGGGCAGCCTTGCTGCCAGTAGTCTAGGAGATCAGGAATGGGTGCCTCAGTAAGCTCAGGGAGCATCAGTTCCTGTTTTTTTTTTAAACTTTCTTTTGAATTCCAAGTGTCTTAGACTATGGAAATAGATGAAATAGCTTTATTTTTGGTATATAATTTCTGTTTTGGAGAAGTGTGAGAGGCTGTGGGAATCTGAGAAAATGTCTAGTTTGCTATCTTGTTGCTCATATGATCTAGAAAGACTGTAATCTATTTTCTAAACAGTTGCTGACACCTTTCTCATAACAAACTTTTTTTAATGCTAATTTAAGGAGTCGGGCTTAAACTTCATTTTCACATTTATATGAGAAGAAAAGCCTGGGGTAGTTCATGTAGTAGGTGCTTAATAAACGCTTATTGTACTGACACTGTAAGAGAAACTGTTATATTTGCTGTAAATTAATGAGAGCAAAAACTATTCAAAATGCAAGGAAAAGTAGAAGTTTTCACTTTCAGTGGTTGTGAAATGATACAGCTGACAAGTGTGCTGCTGATTTTCTTTACAACTAACTGACAGGATCTGAAATAAGTTATTACTTGTTTCTTTTCCACTTTCAGTAACAGTATTCCAAACTCCTTTCATCTATTTTTTAGATTATACTTCATAGGCGTTCTTCTTACGACCCTCCTCTCAACAAGGTACAAATTAGGATTCCAAGAAGGCTTTTGTCATTGTGAGAGAAAGAAGACAACATCATAGTTCTAGAGAAAATACTTCTTTGCCATAAGGTAGTAGTATCATCTTACCAATCAGGAAAGAGAGAAAAAAAGAGAGACAGAGACAGAGAGACAGAAAGACATAGATAAAGATGGAGACATAGAGAGAGGAGAAGGAGGAGGAGGCACAGAGACAGAGATAAAGACAAAAGAGACAAATATAGTGAAGACTCCCCTTTCCAAACCCTCACCCTAATGCCACTGTTTGTTCAGGAACAAAGATGTTTATTCCAATTACCTGTTAATATTTAAGTAAATTACAAGCTTTGATTTGTGCTAAGTGGACCAGTGCATCTTATCATTAGTGAGCCAACTACTCCATTCAAATAATCAGACCTGATTTTCTCGATTCCATTAAATTTGGATACCATGAAAAATAATCAGGTTCTCTGCTAGCTTTACAATCCTAACACCTCATCAAGTAGACATTAAAGGAAAAAAAAGTTTTCACTTATTTAATAATACTGCTCACATCACACTTCACTAGAAATACAATGATTTTTAAAATATAAAAGAAGGTGTTTAACATAGTTCTGTTCTCTCTTAAGTTATATGAGACTCACCAAATACTGGAAAGCTCTAGACTCTTAGGAGTATTTGTGCTTATTGGAAAAAAAACCCACAAGCTTTTGTAAAAAAACAAGCAGCTGTTGTCTACAGTTTAGGGTCTGACAACAATGCACTGAGAAGGGCAGGATCCGGCTCTGGGATTCACTGGTGTAGGGATCTCCCTGGGCAGCACACTATCTCTACCAGCTCAGATGGTTTCTTCTCAACAACTTAGAGTCTTAGGAAGCTGCAGAGAGTACCAGGATGTTAAGTGACTTGCTGTGTCAGAGTCAGGACTTGAACTCAGGTTTTCTTGGCTTCAAGGATAGCTTTCTGTCAACTACTCTATTCTGCCTCCCCATACTTATTCATCAATCAAGAGAGTAGAATTCATTCAATCATGAAGTTCAATCATTGTTGGGAATCAAGCCTTTGGGACATGCAAAAGCAAATTGTTGGAAAGAGAAAAAATTACTTCCTGGGTTTTCCATGATGAAGAAACCTTACTATTTTACTATTTATGATAACTGCTTATCCCAATACCCACTGAGCTTTGAAGTTTATAGAACAGGTTTCTTAGAGCCATCCAATGACAAGGGTGGTCCAAGTTCTATTCCTATTTCAGAGGATCTTCCCATGGTAGCCTGGGACACTACCCCTAGCTTTCAAATTAGATTTTCCTATAACCACATGTAGCAATTACTTGCTGCACAACAATTAATCAATAAATGAAAAGGTAACAAATGCTGGAAGACCAGAGTATTATTTGTGGCAAAAGGTACTAGAAGTCAGAGTAGATGCTCATATAACCCTGAGAAGCATCCTAAATGAAAGAATTTCTCCAGCCATCTCACATTATGGGAATAGAAATGAGGATGTCTGCAAGAGAGCTTTTTGGGACATAAGTTATATGCTGACTGAACTATCCTTATTTCTCTGCGTATATGAGCCAAGTAGAATGTTATTATTCACTGGGATACCATGCTCACAACCTTGCATGGACAGTCTATTGCCCACTTGGGACAAGATGATATAAACTCTGGGAAGGAATTTTAATTTAAGTAGAAAATTGAATTAATGAGGTAGGTAACACCCAAATACCCTCTTAACCCAATGCATACTAACAGTGTCCTTGAACTCTGAAGTAAAAAGACACATAGAAAACACTCGATGAAGGGCAGCATTTTTATTAAATAAATATTTGTTATAATAATGAACTCGAAGAACAAAATAAAAATTGAAAACACTTAAAGCCTAAATTTTATCTAATTGCATCTGAAAAACTATTTGTTACAGAAAATCATCACTAGATACAAAATGAGCAATAGATGATAAAAGAGAATTTTTGCATTTTTAAGGAGGTACTTAACAAATGCCCATTGACGCCAACATCAAAAATGTTTCTGTGAGGAGTTATAATGGAGACTCAGACCTAGGCCTGTGTGACCCTTATTCACTGTGGATAAGTCCTTTTATCTTTCGGAGACCCAGGAAAACTTTAGTAGCTGTCCCACAGAGCTGGTTTGGGGCTTGAGGTTATACATGTCTGGCAAATGCCTTCCAAACTTCCAATTGCTTCAGAAATGTCTGATGTTGAGATATGACATTTTGGACTCATCTCAGATAGTACTACACTGATATATTTTGTGCTAGATCTCACTGTGTTATCTATTATTACACTGTCTCCTTTGATCCTGGAAACAACCTTCTAAGATTAGTCATTAAGCACATTCCTTGATGTTCCCAACTCACAGGATAGTTTCTAACCACACAAAGTGGTGAAAGCTCTCAATAACTTAAATTCAGGCCAGCTGGCATGCCCACTGCTGGCTACAAAGCTGTTACCCCTCACAGACTTAACAGTCTAAGACAGATAAGACTAAGACAGATGGAGACTAAAATGTTGACAATATGTGGGCATAGTGGTAAGGGACAATTACACTGCCCAATTACACTCTACAATGTATTTTTACAAAGACATAGCCTCACAATCACACTGTGAGGTGAGTGCTACAGACACAGCTTAAAGAAAATCAGAATTTGACTCTAGGTCTTCCCAAGTCCAAATCATGCTATCTCTCGTAAATTGATATAAGATACATGGTTCTGTCAGCCCCCTTATTTTCATTAAAGATACTTCCACGTTCCCCTTTCTCGAGAACTTTCCAGTACCATCACTAGCCAATGACACTCCTTGTCACGCTGTCTCCTTTTCCTCAGATTCTGACCCTCCTCCTTTGCGAGCTGTCTTCACAGCAGGGACAATCACATACCAGCACCTCCCACTTTTTTATTTTTTTTAATTTTTTTTTAGGCTGGGGTTAAGTGACTTACCCAGGGTCACACAGCTAGGAAGTGTTAAGTGTCTGAGGTCAGATTTGAACTCAGGTCCTCCTGAATTCAAGGCTAGTGCTCTATCCACTGCGCCACCTAGCTGCCCCTAGCACCTCCCACTTTGATGAGCATAATGGCCTCTTGCTGTTCCTGGCTCAAGGCCTTCCAGCCCAAGGTAGTCACTGCTATCAGACTGATCTTGGGCAAATCTCAGAATGTCTCCAACTAGCAGGACTTCCTATCTGCAGCAGATATATTCTAAAGTCCTCAGCAAGACAAAAACTAGAAGAGATGGTCTAACACAGATGAATGGAAGGCTAATAGGTGGGACACAGGGCAAGAGGCAGAAGGAGAAAGAACGTCAAAATCAGACCCACTCAAAGAGGCCACTAGAAGGGAAGGCCAGGTAAAAGACACAGATGGAGACAGGACAAGGGCACAAAGAATTATCCACAAGAATTTCTCAAAGATTATCTGTAACTAAAATGAACCTGGCTGGGAGGGGCCCGGCAAGACAGACTGCTTCTCAAGGCCAAGGGCAAGAGCACCCCCCCCCCCAACCGTCTCCACACAATCCCTGCATACCGAGTCTTCTGCTACCATTCCTCTCTGAGTGATATTATCTATAATTGTTTCCATTTCCATTTTTCTCTATATACTTGTATGGTACTTCCAACGAATTTTCAGGGTTTCACACATGTATCTCCTGTCTCTCTAACTACATAGGAGGTTTTAGAATAGGCTAAAGCTCTGTGTGTGTGTGTGTGTGTGTGTGTGTGTGTGTGCGTGTGCACGCATGCATCTTAAAATACCTATTAGAAGACAGAAAACACAGCAGACATTTAATGAATATCCATCCACTGGATTGAACAAAAAAAGCTCCACCAGACAAGTGAGACACTGAATTATATTCTTCAAAAGAGCTAAGGGAAGAAAACCGAAGGGGAAAAAAAGTAGCCTAAAAAGCATTTGGTGAAGAGCTTGAAAGCTAATGCTGAGGACATGACACCAGATTTACAAACCACCAGATTTACAAATGGGTCTGTCACAAAAAACACTGAATGCTTTATTTGGGTTGTTTTTAGCCTATATTATTTTCTCAGTTTCCAAACATCACAAATGCAAAAGTCAATTAACACTATTTAAGTGAAGAGGAAGCAGGAAATCTAATTTCTCCGCACTTTTATTAGTTGGTTAGTAAACAACTTGATATTTCGGTTTTTCACTTCAATTATAAAACAAAATTTAAAAGTCAAATGTTTAATTTACTTTAAATAAATGACTGCATTTCAAGTCTGGGTTTATATACCTGGTTCTGTTGATGTTAATGGTTGACCTCCAAATTTCATTTCTGTTTGGCGAAGCTTTGTCATATTTAGCAGCTGTGTAACCTGAGGTACATCTGTAGTTAACTGACAGCTTCGAGGAATGATATCTGTAGGCTCATCTGTTGTAAAAGGTGCACCATATATATCTAAAAATAAAGAAAAAAAATTCACTTCACAATGATGAATTCACTGATAAACGCATAGGTATAGATCTTTAGACCTATAAATGTCTGTCTCTCTCTCTGTGTCTCTACCTCTCTCTTTCTCTTTGAGTCTCTTTCTCTCTAGCATGGTTACTACAATGGCATCAAGTGACTTGCTCATTATCGGCTACAAAGTCACAGGTGGGATCAGAACACCGATGTGAAAACAAAAGCCAATATAACTTAAGAAAGCCAATGGATGAATAGCACATTTGGCACATAAATGGCCGTGGGCAAAAAGAATCCTTCTGTGCACTAGAGAGGGCATGAGCTACACTGGTGGAGAGAATGAGTGTCCTTCAATAGAATCAAGGACCTAAATGATCACTTCTGATGTGCTTTCAAAATTAAAGAAAATTGCAGCTGATTACTAGCTAACTAGAATTAAAAGGGGAAAAAAAAAAACAGGCTAAATGTAAATATGATCACTAAAATTCACCACAGTAGGAAATAACTCAAAATGATGTCTAAATCTATAATCTGGTGAAAAATTCTAAGAAAAGCCATAAGGATCATTCAACTAATCTTCACTTATCAATATCTTTTTGTAAAGAGTTTAGAAAAGCAATTATTTTATGAAATTCCTAGAGACAATGAGAAAGCCCTAGAATGTAAGTCAGGAAAACTAGAATCACTGTCACTCCTGGCTTCTTAACCTTGGCCATACCATCCTCCTAGGCTTCAGCACCCTAATATATACTTAAGAGTTGGCCTGGATAGCCTTTGAGGTCCCTTCTAGTGATAAATTGAGGATCTTACAAATATGAATACATGTTAAATCTATAACTTCAATTAATGTTTTGATTTCATGATATAGACAGATGATGGCAGTTTCCCATTTATAGAAGTTTCTAATCTTCATAAGGAAAATGAGTACTTTTCCATTAATACATTATGAAATCTGTAATGGTAGTGGTGTAGCCCATTTCTCTAATTACACAGATCTTTGGTACAGTATTACTTTAGCAGATGGTCTTTGAAAGAGAAGGAAGAACAAATATTTATTATGTGACAGATATTTGATCACCACAACAAGGAAGATGCTATTATTCTCATTTTACATTTGAGGAAACCGAAGCACTTTGATAATGGTTACATGACTTTGCCAGGGTCCCATAGGTAGTAGGAGTAAAGCTGTAGTTAAAAAAAAAAGATCATCCTTGAGCTAATCTGCTTAGGAATCTTTCTCAACTAAGCAAACTGGGTTTTCAGACAACGTTCTGGTGCCATGTGTGAAGTCAAGTTTGGAAGGAGATGCTGAAGGGGTCTGAGTTATAAACTAGTAGAACTTCCTAGCTGTCTAGACTTTGAAACAGTAGCCCTGGCCCTGGCCCTATGCCTGCCCTGACCCAGCAAAGCAGCAACACTATGGATTTTCTCTTAGCCCAGAGATGCCAAATGTTCAAGGTCTGCAGGGAAGGTCGGTCAGCAGGTGAGAGAGCATTGGGAAACCCACAAATCCAGAGTGGGCATAGGTAGTGGTGGTGGGAGCTCCCAGAGGCCTCTGCTCCCAGGTTTCTCTGTGAGCAGTGAGGACGGACTGCTGCCTTAGCACCTTGGGTCTCATAACTACAGTAGGGGGCAGGGGATACCCCAACAGCTCCCAATAAACATAAGCTCTGACAATAGCTGCAGCCTCTACCCTGGACACAGAACCCCATTTTAATAAGGAACTAAAAGCAGAGTAACAGGCTAGGAAAATGAGCAGACAACAGAAACAGTTTCTGACAATAGGAAATCACTATGATGACAAGGAAGATTAAAACACATTCTCAGAAGATGACAGCAGAGTCAAAGTATCTACATCCAAGGGCTTCAAGAAAAATAAGAATTGGATTCAAGCCATAGAAAAGCAAAAAAAAAAAGGGATTTTGAAAATCAAGTTAAGAAAAAAGGAGGAAAAATTGGGAAGAGAATTGTGTTGCAAAAAGAAATACAAAAAGTTAATGAGAAGAATGCCTTAAAAAGCAAAATTCCCCAAATGGGAAAAGAAGTACAAAAGCTCACTAAGGAAAATAATTCCTTAAAAATTAGAATTGAGCAACTGAAAGCTAAAATCTTTATGAGAAACCAAGATACAATAAAGTAAAATAAAAAAAAAATTAAAATAGAAAAAACATGAAATGTCTCATTTTGTACACACACACACATATGATAACAATTGACCTAAAAATAGATCCAGGAGAGATAATTTAAAAATTATTGGTCTACCTAAAAGTCATAATAAAAAAAAAAAGAATATGGACATCATCTTTCAAGAAATTATCAAGGAAAACTCTCCTGAAGTTCTAGCACCAGAGGGTAAAATACAAATTGAAAGAAGGCACTGTTCAATTCCTGAGATCCCAAAGTGAAAACTTTCATGAATATTATAGCCAAATTGTGGAACTCCCAGATCAAAGAGAAAATATTGCAAGCATCCAAAAAGAAATAATTCAAGTATAGTTGAGCCACTCAGAATAACACAAGATTTAGCAGCTTCTACATTAAAAGACTTGGAATATGATATTCTGGAGAGCAATGGAGCTAGAATTAAAACCAATGTTTTATAAAAATATATTTGTGTATTTATTATTATACAAATAATGATAATTAAAAAACCAGAATACTATGAATTTTTTTTAAAAAGGTATTTTTAAAATTGCTCTAATGGATATGCCAAAAGAATAAATTTTTAAGGAAAAAAAGTCAGAATCACATAAGATTTTAAATGTACTAAGTCTCCCTTCCAGATATTGTAACTGAAACAAAACAAAAACGAAAAAGCTTGTGAAATATTTTCATTAAGCTGACAAAAATTCACCAGCTTCTGATAAGGGAGCAAGACAAAAGTAGAGCAAATTTCAGTCCTCTAAATCTGGGACCTACAATATGGTGAACAGTACAAATTCCAACTCACCCCAAAGGGATCCAACTGGGTTCTGCAATAATTTTTTATTTCTACATTCATTGTTTCTTTTAAATGCAAAAAATGTCTAATGGAATGAAAGGACTGATATGGCTTGTGAGGAAGTCAGGATGGGAAAGATCAAAGTAAGAATCAAACCAGAACTAAATCCAGCTGATGGTATTTCCAGTACTTAATAGCCTGACACTTTCTCCCAAAGTTAAAGAATGTATCTGAAAGGCATGTAAGTCTTAGACTGGAATGACCTGAGAAACAGATTTGGATCTGGGTCAGCTCATGGAGACCTTTTAGCTTTAACTAAACCATTCTTATTGTTCAGGTTTGTCCAACTCTTCACGCCTCTGTGGGCTGCAGCACACTGTCAGAGTCCATGGGGTTTTCTACAGATGAGTACTAGAGTGGTTCGCCATTCTCCCCCCAATGGATTAAAGAAAACAGGTTAAGTGACTTTTCAAGGTCACACAATCAGTGAAGAATCTGAGGCCAAATTTGACTCAGGCCTTCCTGACTCTGGGCCCAGCTCTCTGTCCAATGAACCACCCAGCTGCCTTATTGCACAGAAATGTAATTGCAGAGAAGGGTAAGTGGGGCTCCTTTCTTTCCAAAAAGAAAAAAAAAAAAAAAAAAAAAAAAAGGATTCCCAAGTCCTGGCAGACAAAAGCAAAGCCTCCAATTCCTTGACCAGTCATGTTTCTGACTGCTGGAGAGCAGGAGGATTTCTCTAACTAAATAGAACTGGATGAGGTTCCACTTCCAGAATCCTCAAGGCCACTAAGTCGTCTTGTGACTGTTTCCTGTCTATCCTAAAAATTAAAGCTGTTTCAGTTCATCCTGAGGTGGCAGAACTCTCACACGCTTGAGAGCCGTCCAAATTATACTTCCAGGTGAATTCTTCCATTTTCTCATTAGCTGGGGGCCGTCATTCAGCTTTCACTACCTAGAAAACACTCCACAGAACTTCAGACCAAATGTTTTTCTTCCTCCATCACAAGCAACCAATCAGCCCATGGACGTGGCGTGCCCCCACAGGCAGGGCTTTGTCAGGTACATTCTAGCTCCTGGAAGGGATTTGTTCAGATGCTCTGAATAATGGAATAAGCTTTCTGGATGAGACCTGAGTCAGCTAGAAAGCAAAGGGGACAACAAGGGCCAGGACAGGCGACAGCAGACCAGTCCACAAAGGAAACAGGCCCCACAGCACCAGGCAGCAAACACAAACGACATGGAAGGCATATCACAAGACAAGGAATGATTTCATATGCAGTTGTTTCTCTCTTCTGCCCCCAATCCATAATTAAATGGAACATTTCACAATCACTTAGTGCCTTTTAAGATCTTAATAATTTTAAATAATTTAAATAATTTTAAAAACATGATCTTATAAGTTGTAATCAAATGAATAAAAATCAGGTTCTTTGGATTCCTCACATGCTTGTGGGTGGGCATGAGGGGAGGGTGACTCTGGAACCTCCAAGGCAGGCAGGGGAGGGGTTCCACGAGGACGCACCTGGAATTATTGTCCAATTGATGTCCGAGGCCTATCACCAAGAGGCCGGCCACCAGGAAATGATGTTTTTGATTCCGGCAATCAGTTATGGAGGGCTCAAAACCAAGGGAGGGAAACCAGGGAACTAATGACCACAGGCTCCAAAGCTGAATGAAACCTTAGAAAACATCTAGTCCACACGCACTTCTCGAGACCTTAAATCACAGTGAGCCTTTGAATCTGGATTCTAAGCCCAGTGCTCCTGACATTACACTATTATCCTCTGGAGACTAGTAGTACCTGCAACTATTCATTCCTATTTATTTACGTGATAAATCTTTCATTTCTCATGATTATCAAATATTACTTTCTAAGTACTGATTATTCCACGTAGTTGTATCCTAGGAACACTAGAGGGAAAGTTACAAGGGAGCCACCTGGGAGGTGAGAAATTATGGTGAGTCTAGAGTCATTAGCGCCCTGGGTCTCAGCCTCTGAAATGACCTAACTATAGAATCCTGGCAAGTACTCCTACTACTTTACTTGGCGGCGGCTGTGGGGATCACTTGAGAGTTGGCACTTTGAAGGTTCGGCAAACCTGACCGGCCTGTCTAAGTGCCAGCTATTATTACATCAGCTATTATTAACTATTATGACTGCTATTTCCTCTGTACATTCCACAGTTCCCTGACCAGTGGTATGTGCAGAGCATGCGCCCACTAAGTATCCATAACATTTCTTCTGATTAAAGCTGCTGAAGCCGAACTGGGAAGAGCATATGCGTCCTAGATGGTAAGAAACTGAATGAGTACATTGACTTCATGGACTTTCCTCTGAAGCAATTTTGGAGGAAGAAAAAAAATCTCCAACCCTTTTTTATTTTTGCATGATTAGAAAATAGTATGTTCTCTCTCAACTGATTTCCTTAAAATGTTTATAAAGATGTTTAAAATATTAGTTAAAAGAACTATAATAATATATAGAAGACATGTATAATAATATAACTTAAAGAAAAATTTTAAGGAACAAAAGACTTATCACCTGTCTATCTGTACACACACTCATCCTCTGTGCGACACTTTAGGTAGGCAGGAAAAGAAAACAAGGGGACCCTGGTAAGGATTTGTTTTTGCATTCTCCAGTAACTCTTCCCCTACCTAACCAGACCAGCAGCCCGGCCAATTACTCAAACACACCATCTCTGTCAGCTGTGTCTCGAGGCTTTGACTTCAGAGTGAAGATCTTTCGGAGCTTGCAGTTCGCAGAGACGATGATTCCATCCAAAGACTGGAATACGGCTCCCTTGAAAATGTCACTGGTGAAGGCTACCAAGTCAATACACAGATTGCACCACTGAAACAGAGGCCAAAAAAAAAAAAAGCGAGGGGATTAATCACAGATGCACCAGAGGCAGTAGCAAATGGAAAGTGAAGAAAATGGAATAGACAATTACTGAGATACTTCAAACAACCAGATTATTTTGGTCAAGATGAGGACCTAAAAGACACCATTATCTTATCTCTGTATGAAATACAACTTTGATAATTATAAGTCCCCCCTATAAAATAGTCATGCTATGCTTAATCCCAACAAATTTCAGGAAATAAGACTGGATGGAAAGACATGGTGCTACTGGGAAGCTATTTATAGGTATGCTTATTGAAAATGAAATTAAATGTTCCTGCAAAGGTCCCAATTTGTAAACTTATTTATTTGTAAATATCTGAAAACACAAGTACTGAAGTAGAGTCAGGCTTCAAATTCTTGTCAAAAATGACTATTCATAATCAGATAATTAGCTGCACCCTAGTGTCTGGTACTAGCCAGCTGGTAAGTCTCTTGAAGCTAAATGTTCTTTTAACAATCACAAAAATAGCTCCTTAAGCAAAGTCTCCAAATGGCCTGGTTGTGTTAAGAAAAAAAAAAGAAAATGATCACTTATAATGTTAAGCATTCCCAGGGGCTTGGGAGCACACAAAGATTCAGTGTCTGGACAGAAGTAATATTCGGAATTTACAGATTTTTAAGCACTGTATGACAATACATTTTTAATGAAACTAGGACTTTCAACTGATGACATAAAGGCACAAATTATATTAATGTGCTAATTTATCACAGTTTATAACCACCGTCATTCTACAAAGCAAAACTGCAATATTTCTATCTGTAAACATTATGTATATAAGTTGAGAATGTTGCTCTATTGAAAATGTAAGTCAATTCTTAATTATCTGATTAATGTGGTGAAGTGGGAAACTATGGGTCCTAAATTTAGAAAAATTGGGTTCAAGTTCTAAGGTATCTGACAAATAACAATAAACTAGGAGACACATGGCCAACAATCTTTCACGGCATGCTCAATAACAGGGAGTGTACTCCCAGGCTCTACTCTGGCCCTGTTCTCTCTTTCTCTCCACTCAACTCTCTTGATGACCTCAGCAGCAACCATGGGTTCAATTATTACCTCTATTGCAGATGATTTCCAATTATATAGAGAGATATGTACAGACATCTAATCGTACTCTCTCAGAGATCCGTTCCTGAAATACCAACTACTCATAGGATAGTTTCAAGGAGATGTCACATAGACATCTGAAACACCGCTCCTTTGGAGTCACCCAGATTTGCCTCCTTAGAGGGATATTCTCGAGTCTTCATACTCTGCCCTTATCCACAGCTAAACCTTTTTGTTTCCATCTCCAAAACCTTTCTTGCCTTTCTTTGTCCCCTCCTCCCCACTCCCACAGCCACCCTCCCAGCCCAGGTCCATCTCTGCGCTCAGCAGACTGCAGTAGCCTCCTCGTAAACTCCTTTGTCTTGAATCTCTCTGCTCTCCTTTGCTCAGTTAACAATGATTCTCCTAAATTCAGGTCTCAATGCCTGCTCTCTCTGCCCAGTAACTCTAGTGGCTCCTGACAAATTCACCGTCTGGCTATCCTCTTCCTCCCTCATCAGTTTCTTTAACATGACCTGGGTTTGTAAAGTTATTCATTTAACTTGGGTTAAATGACTTGGGTTTGGGGCACTGGATCCATTACCTGAGTAATCAAGCAGTCAGTTAACAAATATTTATTAAACTCCTATTATATTTCAGGAACTGTGTTAAAACAAGAATGAAATAGTCCTTGTATTCAAGCAGCTTACATTCTATTGGAGGAGATATTTATAAATGTACAAATCCGATCATAAATGTCTTAGGAAAAAAAAAAAAAAAACTTCTTACCCTGAAGGAGATCAAATTCTACTGGGGGAATACAACATACTCATTCATATGTCATATAAATTTTTAATTTGTTTTCTTCTGAACGTGTGATTTTCAGCTGGGTAGGAAACTTGGCGTGACAAATTTCCCTGCCAGGACCTACTCTCCAATGTAGAGTCTTTGAGGATTTCCTGAGAGTTTTGAAAGGTTAAATAAGTCGTCCAGAATCATGCAGTCTGCATGTGGAAGAAGTGGAACTAGAGCCAGGTCATTCTGATCCAGAGACCCGCTCTCTTGACCACTACTGCCTTTCATAGACTGCTAGTCTACCAAGCTTGATGCAAAGGCAGGTAGAGGAGATGGATTAAAAGATATTGGTAAAAAGTCCCGAGCTTTAAAAAGTGGCCAATGGCTTGACAAATGATCAGAATTATTAATATTAATGTATACCTCTATATTGTGTAGATTTTTCCCACTCAGACAATAAGCATTTATGAAGCATTTACCATGTGGCAGGTATTGTGTAGGTCCTAAGAAATAAAAACAGAAACAAAAGAGACTTTGTTCCAAAGAGCTCATAGAGAAAACAACATGTACCTATATAAAGGGGCAGAAGGTATTAGTCACTAGTGGAATCAGGTGTAGGAGGTAATGCCTGAGCTGAGCGCTGAAGGAAGCTGGGAAGTCCCAAAGGCTGAGGAGGGCAGAGTGCATGAGCTATGGCCCAGGCAAAGGCAAAGCTTTGGGAAGGAAACAGTGCTTCATGGTGAGTCAGTCCTGGCTGACCCATAGAGTCTGCCGAGAGGAGCACTGTGGAATGAGCTGGAAAGGGCAGCCGGAGCGCAGGCCTCGGGCCTCTGGGCAGGACAGCCACACCACTGCCAACAGGTGCATCTGTCTGACGCTCTCCAACTGTTGCATCCTGTTCCTTACCACATGCTGTGAGGCAGGAGCTGCTGCTTTTACTGATTTGGCTGTTCTTCCCAACTAGAGATGAACCTCCAAGCAAGGTCAGACTTGTATTTTAGGACTACTGCTGGGGCAGCTGGGGGGCAGCATGGATCAGAGGAAGGAGAAAGGCAGAGGCCTAGGGAGAACAGCAGGATACAAGGGCCACTCTGGGGATGGAATGCCCTGGCCATGGAGACTACGCCGTGGGACGCAGTGCAGGGAAGAGTGGAACTGATCCTGAGAGTGTCCAACTCTTCGTGCCCCCTTTGAGGTTTTCCTGGCAGAGATACTGGAGTGGTCTGCCATCTCCTTCTCCATCATTTTACAGATGGGGAAACTGAGGCAAAGAGCATCAAACATCTTGCCTAGGGTTGTACGGCCAGTAAGTGTCTGAGGTCAGATCTGCAGTCAAGCCCTCCAGATTTCAGGCCGAGTTCTGTCCACAGTCTCACACAGCTGCCCTAAGTACAAGTAGATGCTTTTGTGCAGCCAGACTCATGAGAGACCAGAGTTCCAAAAGGGAATTCCATAATTAAGATGAGATGTGCTGAAGAGGGGAAACTCCTCTAATATCACAAATAATGCCACAAACTCTATCTTAAGGGAAAGATGGTCACCTACGTCATGAGAAATTCCCAAAGATGGTCATCTATGCCAGTGGCTCTCAAAGTTTTCGTTGTCAGTATCTGATTAAAAATTCCTGAGGCTCTGTCCAGAGTTTGTTTATATGGTTCAAATTTATAGATTTTTACCACATTGGAAATGAATCTGTAGACCCTCTGAAAGGGTTTCAGAGAACCCCAGGATTCTCTAAACCACACTTCGAGAAGCACTGATCTAAGAGTGAAATTCCCTAGGGAAGGGATAGTCTTCCTTTCAGATGTTCCTGTTTTCAGATGAAACTATCTTGACTTAATGAAGCCCCAGAAAATGATATGGCCCTCTCCATGAAACATAATGACCATTTGAAAGAAATCCTCTTAATAAAAATAATATTAATATTATTATATTTATCATTAATTTTATTAATATTAATAAAATAATTAATAAAAATTTTAAAATGGATTAAGAAAAACTATTTTCCAGATTACCTTGGGCAAGCACTGACCTTACAAAGACAATGAACTAAGCACAGCATAAGACAGGACGAAGACATAACACTTGGAAAATGATACAATAATTTGGGATTCTTAGACAGCCCACAATATCTCTTTTTAACAGGAATAGTGATTCTAATGATACCATATGATGGTGACATGAAATATCAGAGTCTACAAAGGATTAAAAATATAGAACATTCAAAAGATAATGAAGAAACTGTCTTTCAGGTCTAAACTTCATGTTCTCTGTCTGGAGAGCAGGAAGTGAACAATAGCCCGAGTGCAGTCTTGATGGGGACAGAGAAATAAAAGGCCCTTGAGGAAGGCCGCCAGTTTATAAACTATCCTCATGGAGAACAAGATGAGGGCTTAAGAAGGTAAGAGGTTCTACCTCCCTAAGAACAGAAGATTATGGAATCAGAAGAAGCTAAAAGTTTAAAAAATAATAATAAAAGTTTTTTATTTTTTTTTTAAAAAGCATGTGTGGTTTGAATTGCCATTATAAAATGTAGTTAACTAAATTAACTAAAGATACACACAGGCAAGTAAATGTGGAAGCATGGAACCCAGAAGGAAGATCAGGACTAGAGAGAAAGAAAATTGCTTGAATAGAATGGAAATTTAAATTCCGGAAACAAATGAGATTGTAAGAGGACAAGTAAAGAGAGAGGAGGCCAAGGCTGGAACATTTCTATTAATGGGTTTGAAGGAAGATGAGGCAAGGCAATACATCTTAGTGGACACAGAATCTGCCTATGAGTCACACAGATCCGGTACGTTTGAGTTCTGCCTCTGCCACTCTGGGGGACTCTAGACAAGTTATTTAACCTCCCGGGGCCTTAGGTAGCTATCTAAAGATATAGATTATTGAGCAGATGCCAATCTGCATGGGTACAAGTTCCTGTACCAATGAAATTATAAGGATCCCCTGTGATTGGAGCTTTATGCCGGCCCAACTATTCTGAAAAGTGCCAAGAATTATACCACAAAAGGCCTAAAATGCCCATAACTGCTTGACCCAAAAATTCCATGAGTAGGAATTTACCCCAAAGAGGTCAAAGACAGGCAGAAAAGATTTATATACACAAACATATTTACAGTAGCTCTTTTGCAATAGCAAAGAACTAAAAAGAAGACGACTGGGGAATGGGCAAACAAAATATGGCACTATACTTAAAAAAAAACAATGAAAGTGAACAATACAGAGAAGCCAGTAGAGGAAGCCTCTTACTAAAGACTGAATGATTTGCCACAAATATTAATTGTGGAATAAAATCCAAAATAAGAAATTATGATAAACTAGGAGATACATGGCCAACAATTTTGGCATTTGATGGGTCGTGAGACAAACCACCATACTGTAATGAAGTTAAAGTCTAGATTTATTCGGAGACTTGCTGCTTCAGTATTTCCTCGTCCTGTATTAGCCTCAGAGATAACAGGTAGAGTGCTTATCTCAAACTTTTGACTTATAGTGGAAGCCTTCAGAATATTCTCTTAGTTCTACTTCAATAAGCATTTCCTCAAAATCTACTCCATGCTGAGCAAGGCTGAAAGGGGGAGCAAAGGGAATCCATATGATTATTGTCAAAATAGCTTTTGGATGAACAGCGAGGTTTACTGCAGCCAACTAGAGATCTGCCCGAATCCTCCTGGATGTTTTAGTAACATAAGTATTATTTATAGACTTTATGTAATGGACATATGGGCACAGGATAGATATTAATGAGTACAAATAGAACAACTGATCTCATTAGATAATGTGGTACATACTCCGCTGAATTTAGATGAAGAACAATGTTTACAAATTTCTACATTGGCAGAATATTAATTAACAAACTATACCAACCTATAAACTTAAGAAACTATCAAATTCACTCCTAAATATAATACATATAATTATTAGAAATCACTAAATAAAATTTTTCTACATAAGAGCATCAGAGCAATTTATAAGGCCTTATTCCTTTAAGCTGTTATCTTTTCCATTTAAGAACTTCTAGCACTAGATATTAATGTTCATTTTCAATTACATAATAATTGAAAGGTACCTACAATTTTGTGCTTGATCATAAAAAGTGGAATTTTTTCAAAAAAACAAACTACACTAACCTATAAACCTACCTATAAACTTGAGACTATCAAATTCACTCCTAAATATAATACATATAATTATTAGAAATCACTGAACAAAATTTCTCTACATAAGAGCATCAGAGCAATTTATAAGGCCTTATTCCTTTAAGCTGTTATCTTTTCCATTTAAGAACTTCTAGCACTAGATATTAATGTTCATTTTCAATTACATAATAATTAAAAGGTACCTACAATTTTGCGCTTGATCATAAAAAGTGGAATTTTTGCATGGAGAGGGGTTGCAGAAAGCTCCTTATGGACCGTTGATAAATACAATCTTCGTTTAATGTTGCCTAAATCAGTTATCCTGAAAAAAAAAAATAAAGGGAGAAGAACAAGAAAGATTTATCTACTACCAACTTTGGAAAACTCATTACAAACGTCACAAAATATGGTATAATTCATGGTGTCCCTTTATAGGAAGGTTAGGAAACTGATGTGGAACTTAAGGATTACCTTTTCATATGAGTAGTATTGAAATTTCTGTATTAAATTCAAACTTGCCAGAAAGGATGCAGTTCTTTTTTTTTTATTATTATTATAGCTTTTTATTTACAAGCTATATGCATAGGTAATTTTTCAGCATTGACAGTTGCAAATCCTTTTGTTCCAACTTTTTCCCTCCTTCCCCCCCAGATGGCAGATTGACTAATACATGTTAAATATGTTAGAACAGAAATTAAATACAATATATGTATACTTGTCCATACAGTTATTTTGCTGTACAAAAAAAAGAATCAGACTTTGAAATAGTGTACAATTAGCCTGTGGAGGAAATCCAAAATGCAGACGGACAAAAATAGAGGGATTGGGAATTCTAAGTAGTGGTTCATAGTCATCTCCCAGAGTTCTTTTGCTGGGTGTAGCTGGTTCAGTTCATTACTGCTCTATTGGAACTGATTTGGTTCCTCTCATTGTTGAAGAGGGCCACATCCATCAGAATTGATCATCATATAGTATTGTTGTTGAAGTATACAACGATTTCCTGGTCCTGCTCACTTTACTCAGCATCAGTTCATGTCAGTCTCTCCAGGCCTTTCTGAAACCATCCTGCTGGTCATTTCTTACAGAGCAATAATATTCCATAATATTCATATGTATTATGAATACATAATATTCATCAATATTCACAATTTATTCAGCCATTCTCCAATTGATGGGCATCCACTCAATTTCCAAAAGATGCAGTTCTAAGGTCACTTAGCATGTTCATTTTTCAAGACTTCATATGAACTCAATTCACAACAACTAAGAATGCAGAGATTCAGTTTGCTTCAAGAATATCGGGGCCTACATCCTGTGATACCCCCAAAGACTGGAAATCTTCCTACCTTGACTCATGGGGCTATCCTGGAGAAATAATGCTTCCTTAGGCTGCTGTTGCTTCTTTAATCTGGAAGCAATGATTAATTCATCTCCTATTATTAGCCATGCTAGTTCTACTACACTAGTAATTTTCTCCAATTAGCAACAGTTCATTAAATGATCTTCCTTTCATTGTTTTTATAATATTGTAAATATATATTTTTAAAGTTAATGAGGCTTTCCTTTTTCCTATAGTACAGAGTATCCTGCTCATCATCCAGCAATGTCTAGATCCCTTTCCATTTCCCTATTTTTAGAAGACCCTATTCTCTCTCCTTGTGACTGGGGAGATGTTCATTTCTAAATGTAGGCCGAGTCCAGCTGTTGGTAGAAGGAGCAGCTGGCATGAATTCAGGACCTGGTGCCCTCTCCTACACCTGCTTGATGACATCTGGCATTCTTTAATGCTTTCATCTTGCAAAGGGCAGGCTTACAAAACTCCACTGACAAACGCATATAAAGTGCATCAATTTTATCCCTGAAAACAGTTGTTAGTGGAGACTGGGGTGAATAAGAATACCAGGGTAAGGGAGAGATGAAGAAAGGATAAAAAGGGAAGACTGGGGAAAACAAAGTCAAACAGATCTCTGCTTTTATCAGTGTGGGAAACGACAAAGACCTCCTCCTCTCAATGCACATCTGTCCCTCCGGGCAACTTAAGTCTCAGAGATGTGCACGGGGAATTGAGAAGATGGTAAATGTTTCAAGCACCTCAGAGCCACTATGTGGAACTTGAATCTGGGTCTCCAAGACTCCTCTCTGTTGTGGGTGAATCCTTTGAGAGCAGTGCTGAGCACAGAACTTTCCTGCTCCCATTCAGAAAACCCCAATTCCTTAGCCTGGCTTTTAAGATAGTCCTTCCACCATCTGGTCACAAATTACTGGTCACATATTAGCTCATATTATTTTGAGGTTTTCTCTTTCAGGTATTTTAGACTAAATATTGATCTGCTTGTCAGTTCCTGAACTTAGGAATTTTCTTAGCTCTCTGTGTTTCTTCATACCATTCCCAAAGCTTAGACAGGCCTTCTTTCTGAAACTTGACCAGTTCTTCAAGGACCAGCTCAAGCACTAGCTTCCCCAAGCTGACCCTCACAGTCCCATAACCACACTCAACCACTCAGTGAGCTTCTTCTCCCTAAACTCTCCCATCATCTCCCATCCCAAGAAGTGTTTGCTATGAGCAATGCACTGTGCAAGTCACTGGAAGAAATGCAAACAGGAGTTTGGCAGGAGTGCCCCCAAAGAGCTTACTAGAATCTACTAAGAGATTAATTAGGGTCACAGGTAAGGATCATTAAAACAGGTTAGTAATATAAAAATACAACATTAATACAGTACCATCAAGTTAAATAGTGCTACTAAGTCAGCTCTGAAGGATCAGGTAAGAATGCCTAATAAAAAGATCTTTGAATGGATAGATCAAGTACAAAGAGGAGAAGCATTATCCAAGCAGATGCACGCCTCATTTCGTGTTGGTCAGTTTGCATAATAATTAGTGATGTATGTATTTCATATAAGATCACAGAAGTAGAACTTAGCCTCTTATTCCAGCTCCTTAATTTTACACATGAACTGAGGCCCAGAAAGGTTAAGTAACTAATTTCAAAGGGAAGAAAAATAAATGTAAGCTCTCCATTATACAATCTGGTGCCTAACTATCTTTTCTGGCCTCCATGGACAGAAATTTTCCCTTCTGAATGCTTCCTATTTAGCCAAATGTGGTCCAAGGGTCTTTGCACACTCACAATGTACTCCTACCTCCACCTCTCTTCCTTTAGGAGATAGTGCAGCTTTCCTGCTTCCTCTCCTGCTAGGGCCCTACCTCCATTGTTCAGTCTATATCTGTATTTATACTCTATGTATTTTTATGTCTATGTGTTGATTCCACCATTAGAAATGAAGATCCTGACAAGTAGCAATTTTCATTCTTTACACTTTCAGTACCTGGCACATAAACTGGTTTATACTTATTGACTGTCTAATAACTGATGGGATCAGGAGATTCAATTCAGTCTCCTCTGTTTCCTCAATAAAATAGGTCAGATTCAACAGAGAGTGAGGAAGGAGAAAGTGATGAGGGAAATATAAGGGAAGAGGACAAAGGGGATGGAAACTCTGGCAGACTCAATCTAGGAAAAACCAAAGGACCTCTGGGCAACAATGAAAGCACGAATGGTGTTGGATCACGTATACCTAATAGTGAACCCAATGACTTTCTTTTTGACTGTTTAATAGAAAAATAGGATTCTGGTAGTACCAAGTCAGGTCAATAGGACCCTCAGGGCTCGGGATTCCAGAGTAACAACAGTAGCTGATATTTATATCCTTCCATAAGGTTTGCAAAATACTCTCCACAAATTATCTCACTTGAACCTCTAACAACCCCTTAAGCAGAAAGTTAAGCCCCATCACACAGATAAGGAAATTTAGAGATTTTAGTGTCCAAGGTTGCAAAATTACTGCGTATCTAATAGATTTTGAATTCCTAACACCAAGTTCAGAGTTCCCTTCACCATCCCATGCAATGCAGGCTGAGGGAAAGGAGGGCAGAATGAGAGATGGAGAAAATGGATGGGCAAGAGAAAGTGGCTGATAATAAGATTTAATGGGTGTATAGCCTTAGAGAGAAAACTAAGAGTTTTGGACAATAAAATTGAAAAGGTTTGCAGATGATGGTCAGAGCCCTATGTGTGGCTAACACAGGATGGGGCAGAGAGTAATGGAATCTGAGAACCAAGAGGTCAAAATGCTGACTTATAGGGGGGTATGGTGCTCGTGGAAATTGTTCCAAATTTGCACATTAATATAAATATCTAGCCTGTGGAAATATCTTTAAGCTGTGACATATATGGTAAAGGACAGTAATAGTAGTGGATCCCACACATGGTTGTGAGAGATTATTCTTTTTCTGAATAAAGAAATCATAAATCTTTGTATTTCAACATGACAAAATGCTTTATTTCTCTAGATATAAAGGCGTCACAAAAAATTCTGAATCCAGCAATGAACTGAAAATCTATAGTTGAGGATCAGTCTCAAGTGAGGAATTTTTGCCACAGTAGCTATCAAAGACCTCTTGTTAGTGGTCACAGAGGAGCTGCAATCTACACCAGTGAAGGAAATAAAGTCTATGAAATTTTAAGTCACTAAAGTAGTCAAGAAATAGGAAGTGCTATATCCTTTGACCCAGCAGTGTTTCTACCGGGCTTAGATCCCAATGACGCCTTAAAGGAGGGAAAGGGACCCATGTGTGCAAAACTCTTAGTGGCAGCCCTTTTTGGAGTGATAAGAAACTGGAAACTGAGTGGATGCCTGTTAGTTGGAGAATGAGTAAGTGATGGTATATGAATGTTATGGAATATTATTGTTCTGTAAGAAACAACCAATAGGATGATTTCAGAAAGGCTGGAGACACATGAACTGATGCTGAGTGAAGTGAGAAGAACCAGGAGATCATTGTATATGGCAACAAGAAGATTATATAATGACTAATTTTGAGGGACGTGGTTCGCTTCAAAAATGAGACGATTCAGCCCAGTTCCAATGATCTGTGACGATGAGAGTGTGGATGATAATATAGCATTTTCACTCTTCTTGTTGTTTGCCTGCATCTTATTTTCTCTCATTTTTTCCAGTCTGATTCAATTTTTCTTGTGCAGCAAGATAATTGTATAAATATGTATGTATGTATGTGTGTGTGTGTATTGGATTTAACATATACTTCTAACATGTTTAACAAATACTGCACTACTTGCCACCTAGGGGAGGGAGTGGGAGAAGTGGGAAAATTGGAACACAAGGTTTTGTAAAGATTAATGTTGAAGAATTATCCACGTATATGTTTTGAAAAATAAAAAGCTTTAATAATAAAAAAACTAAATTATATAAAAAAAAGAATGCTAGAAAAATCATTCTCAAAGACAGCTGAGCTGTTCATTTAAAATTCAGAATAGCTTTGGAGGGTTTTAAAGTTAGTTCTTTATAGAAACTAGCACGTATGAAGACCCAAGAGCATTCTTGGTGTGAGAATGACGATTGTGATTCTCTCTTCATTAACAAAACAATTCTGGATCTTGTTTTACTTTCTAAATACCTCCCCACCACGATCTCATATACTTAGAAAACCAGCAATTGCATCATTTCTGTTGTACACAAAAAGACATTTCTAAAGCCATTTAAGAGTTAATATATTTTTATTTTTGTACTTGAGCATCCATATATAAGGGTCAGACATATGATAGAAAAAGTAATGAGACCATGTTGAGAAAAAATGAGGTAGTCAACAAGAAAATCAACCTCATTTATAATAATATTCTAGTGATCAGCAGGTGCATAACTCTCTCAGCTATGGTCATTAACTGTATTCATTTCACATTTAACATCTACATTTGCACAACATTTGAAAGTAAAATTACTTTTCAATTCAATTTTCAGTTCTATTTTATATCTTCATCTTTGATTGACTATTTTTTCCTCACAATGGCATGTGCAGGGAGAATGTGAATAAATAGTGGTAACTACCCAAGAGAACAGAACTCATCAGTTCCGATTACCTCTTTACTTTGCTCCTTTCTAGGTATACAAACACAACCACTATTTGTTAATGCTCTCCTCAGGATAAGAATGGACTTGGGGGGTGCAAAATGATGCCCTACTTCTGAAGGGCTGACTTCTTTTTCTTTGATGACTTTACCTTTAGATTTCTCAAATCTGAAAGCTCTTCTTTCAGCAATATGAACAAAAAAAAACAATTCCTATATAATGCTGGATTCTAAAGCATTACCACTGACACCCTATCACAAAGATATGGCAAGTGCCCATAGTATGAAATCTTAAATACACATGGGATGTTCAAGTCTCTACATCAGCTAGTGCTCTGGACTGCGAGGGAAGCCACGAGCAGAGAAGCAGGTTCTTTAAGCTTAGGCTTAAAGGGGAAAACTTAGGCCCCTTCTGCTGAAGTGGAGGGTCACTTGGGGCTGTTCCAGTCTCAGCAGGGTGCAAGTGGCTTTTGCAGCCTGGGTCACATCACGCTCCCTCAAGGTAGCCATATTCTCCTCCTTTTAATGGCAGATTCTAAGAAACAGGAAAAACTTGGGTGAACTTCTGGGAATGACATGAGCAGAACAAGGGATACAGTCCCTACAACAACATAAAGGAAAACAACTCTGAAAGCATGTGACTGTCTGGCCAAAATGACTCGCAATGACTGAAGGAGACTTCTAAGGGGGAGCCTGCGTGCCGATGATTTGGGCTAGAGAATGATGCACCTTCAGACATGACTAATGAGTAGATTTGTTTTGCTTTAGCATGTAACCAGGGAGAACATCTATTTGCTGGGAGAAGGGAGAAGAGAGGCTGAATTAGTGGGTAGTGATTGATGAGAATGCCAAAAACAAAACATCACTAAATTTAAAAATATGTGTACAGAAGAAACAAACGGAAGTATAGAAAGGGACACAAGTAAATAAAAGAAATACTGTTAATTGTATAAATAAGAAGCAGGAAAGGGGAGAGGGGAAGAGAAAAAAGAGGGAGAGTACTTTAATAAAGTAGTTGACAACAGATGAAATCATCTGATCCTCATAGCAACTATATATATATTTCTCCTCCCCCAACCTCTCCGTCTCCAGACAATCTTATTTCTACGGAGTCAACCACTGTGCTTTCACTGTAGCTCCAGCCCCAAAACCTGGTCTAGGAGGGCCTGATGGGCACACAAAGTGCTGGAGAAGAGCTGGTAGGTTCACAGCTGCTCTCGGGGGATGGTTCCCTCCTAAAGCTCTTATAGGGGAAGGACTTATCCATGGCCCCAAAGAGGGTCCAAGACTGAGAGCTTGATGAATGCCTTTTACACATGGGGATAATGAGCAGGGAGCCGTGTTATAGGTGACCCAAAAGGAGGACAAGAGAGCCTTGGAAACCCAGGGTGGGTTCTTAAAGGCAGCCACATGGGGGGGGGGGAAGAGAATGCACACACATCTGCCTGCTTGTGCACAAGGGACTGGATTTTAGGTTGGATGTATTGAAATAAAAAGTAGCATAAATCACCATAATTTCATTAATGGATGCATTGAATAATCTTTTAATTTGCTTTAATTTTGTAAAATGTTATTTTAAATAAGAAGTTTAAAATTTTTTTTCACTGAAAATACAAATACATTTCTTAATTGCATTAGGCGGCATTTGGGAAGCAAAGTGCTAGAAGGAAAACAAAATCTCCTTATTCTGGAAAAGTAAATTAATTGGCAATCCATAAGGTCACTGAACATCATTTTTTTCCCCATTCACAGACATTTTCCAATATTAATGATCAAAGACCCGGGTTATGAGCATGAAAAGAAATATGTGACAATAGCATGGTCAGAGAAGACAGCAGGGGCCCAGAATGACAGCATCTGGATGCAAAACCTGCCTCTGTAGTTCACTCCCTCTGTGACCTTGGGCTTTTGGCTTCATCTGGAAAATTTAGGGGCTAGACTCCATGGATGGTCTCTGTGATCCCTTCTCACTCTAAATTTATGGAGTGAGAAACAAGGCACTTAGTTTCAACATAATTTTGACTATTTATTTATTTATTTATTGGTGTATCGTGTAGAATTATAAACCCTATTACTTTTTGTGATTTGATTTCTCAGACATTGCCAATTTTCACTTTAACGTCTTTTAATGGACAGTTTTGATTTTTATTTTTTTAAACATGCAATTCTTCTATACAAATTTCTATAATTATCATGCTGCACGAGAAAGATCAGATCAAAAAGGAAAAAAAATAAGAAAAAAAAACAACAACAAACAAACAAACTAACAACAGCAGCAAAAAAGGTAAAAATACTATGTTGTGATCCACCTTCAGTTTCCACAGTCCTTTCTCTGGGTACAGATGGTTCTCTCCATGACAAGACTGTTGGAGCTATACTGAATCACCTCACTATTCAAAAGAGCCACAAACTCAATGGACATTTGTTAGCAATTATTTCTCTATCATTTTAAAAACAAGGTGAAACTGATTCTAAGAAACCTGCTTTTCTAAAGGAAAATATTTTAGCTCAATTAAAAAAACTCCCCAATAATTTGCATATATAGAAAGATGTGGATAAACTCTTAAAATTATCATAAAAATCAAACATTGTGTCATTTTATATTTCAGCAGAAGAGAATTTTATCTGCTGAGAAGAAAAAAAAAAGCAACAGTCCATGTCTTATTTCTTTAAAAGTAAAAATATCTGTTAAAAGACAACCCGAGGACTAAAATAAAATGATTACACCATTTAAAAGAAAGGTTTATATTCATTTCTTTTACTGCTATTTCTACAGAATAACATAAAATCACCTGTTTGGTTGGTGACACTTGACATAGACTGAATAGCCCTTTGTAGAGCTTCATTTTTACTGAAGAAACACAAAAGAATAGGAACCATTTTGCTTCTGGAGACCTTTGATAAAAGAGAACATTGTAATATCTACACAACTGTCATTTGCAAAGTATATGTTTAGGCTTCCTGAAGTCTAAAGGAGAGAAAATTCAGGCCATTTAAGTGTTGTTGTTTTTTTAATCTTCTGAAAAATGAGTCAACAAATAGAGAATTTAAGGCCATTTTAATTTTCAATGTAGATGATAAGTTCTAATTACTTTTGCCACAATTCATTGTAAAATGCAAACTTTTGGTTTTAAATATGTGTATACACATACATATATACATACACACACACAATACAAAACCAAAAATTTCATTGTGTATGTATATGTATCTCTTTCTGTCCACACACACACACACACACACACACACACACACACACACACACACACACACACACAGGCACTTTCCCTCTAAGGCAGTCTTCAATCAATAAGGTAATATCAAGGCAGTCTGTGATTAAGAAAACTTAATTTAGTACTGGGCGAGGAAGGTTGAGTTGTCAGCAGTAGTAATAAATGGCATTAAGTAAGGCCTTCAGATTTGCTAAGTCCTTTCTATAAAATCACCTATTCAATTTTTACAGGTATCTAATGAGAGAGCTTTTCTCCCATTTTATAGGCAGGCTCAGTTAAGTAACTTGCTCAGGTTTTTAAAATTAATTTCATAGGCAGAATTCAAACGTTCCCCGATTCCAAATCCAGAGGAGTCCAGTCAACGTTTATAAAAACACCCAATAGTGCCAGGAACTATGTTAAGCTTTAAGGATAATCTAGTGGGGGAGAGAATACAAAAATCACTATGTACAAACAAGACATGGACAAGAAGATAAACTGGGAGTTGCCTCAAAGGGAAGGAACTAATAGTAAGGAAGTTAGGGAAAGTTTTTTATAGAAAGTGGGATTTGGACTGGAGCTTGGAGGAAACCAAATGATCAAGAGTTGAAGGGAGGGAATTAACACATAGTCAGACCCACTAACGTAGAGATGTCATCCTGACTCTACTTGAGAATGAAGGGCAGCAACCACCCCGCCAACAAGAGCTTGTTTCCTGATCAGCCTGCGCCTCTGAACCCCTCATCTCTCCTTCCCTGGGCTTATTTCCCCTTTCACCCCCAAACTCCCAGAAAAAGCAACTGACACCTGTGGCCTGCATTTGTTTTCTTTTTAACTTACTGCTCATCCTCAACAAACTGTTCTTCCACTTATCAGGGATCTCATTCAGTAGTTATTTATAAATTGTACTAACGGAGAGAGTAAAAATTTTAAAAAGTTAAAAGAACAAGACAAGGAATTTAGGCAGAAGAAACTAAAGGAAATTAAATAGTTCTGAGAAATAATAATAGAACAATAGCATATTTGAACATCCTAAGATTTTACAACATTTTACTAGACATACATGTGATTTTATATTTCATATAATGGCAATCTGTGAATAATAACGTTTGGTTCTTTAAGGGCTGGTCTACCCCAAATCATTACCTTTTTTAGAAGCTGTTTGGAATTTTCTTTTACAAGTTATGAATCACTTTGAATCCCATGGTCTGTATTACTTTAGTTTTACAGATATCTATGTCTCTCTATGTCTGTCTGTCTGTCTGTCTGTCTGTCTCTCTCTCTCTTTCTCTCTCTCTCTCTCTCTTTTTCTCTCTCTCTTCTTTCTTCTCTCTCTCTCTCTCTCACACACATATACACAAAAACAGTGCAACGTAAAATTTTTATTTTAATATAACTCAGAAAACATCTTGGAATGCACATATGTTCATATATAATGTAACATTTTTGAATGTATTTCTATGTTTTAAATATTTTCCTTGTGAGTTACAAAATCTGAGGAAAAACACCATGAGGTAAAAAATAAAAGACAGTCAATTCTATTCTTAATTTTCACTTATCATGAATCAAAAATATCAATAAATATTTCATTGTGCTTGTTTTGTGGTTACTAATGAAAACTGATGAAAGCTGATTTATTTGCTTATGCTCAGTGGATGGAAAGAAGTAATTATTTTCAATATGAGCAGATTCAGATTTCCCCCTTTTTCTTTTACCCTCACCTCAAGACCTGTCTCTGAAGGATGAGCTCACCTTCTCCTCTATCCAGACCCCATCTAAGTGGGGTAGACATTGTGCTCTACTCTGATTTGGATGGGGATCAAGTTTTTGAATAGATTGTGCAAAGATGTGGGTCACCTAAGAAGTAAAAACAGAGTTCAGGTCTAGGCCCTCATTGTTAACATGCATTCTCTCATTAACTGTTAACCAATCAGAGTTGACTGCCACTCTAAGGAACACCCTTCTTCAAATGGGCATGTAAGCCATGAGCCTGTCTCCATGATCATTTTTGTTCTGAGAGATAGCCAAATGACTATCCTTTTATTAAATGGAGGCATTATTAATAAAATGATTAAATCACCCAGAAATTATGACTCATGAATCTTTTTAAATGTCACAGAGCATAAGTAAAGGGAAAAATAATTTTAATAAGTGCTGGGATCTCTATAGAACTTTAAAGGTTGCAAATTCAGTGACAAATTTTATTGCATTTGAACACTGGCAATGACATTTAGTTCCAATATTCTGCAATGACTTCTCAATAATTCTCCAGATCAACAACCAATAAGGCAAGAAAAACAGATATTTGATAAGGAATAAAAAGGGAAAATTTAGTAGTTTGTGGTAAGCAGGCGATAGAATTACTCAGGTCTTCTTGTGAATTAAAATTTGTAAATGCAAACTTATTACTTCTTCCACTTTCTTTTAAAGTGCTCAAGAATACTATGTGCATTAATATTTAATAATAATAACAATATTCTTTATAAATTTCCATTTTAAAAATTATCATGTGGTAATATATTAATCTTTAGCATATTTGAGGAATTAAGTTCTACAACCTACTATTTACAAATGGTAAAAAACAAAAAGTTGTGGTTTTTTTAATGATATAGAAAAAGAGAAGAATTTTTTTTTAAGCCCTTAGGAGACTTATCTGAACCAAAGCAAGGAAGCAGAGCCAGGAGGACACTTCATTGGTAAGTCCACCTACAAAGACGATCATGTAACATGAGCAATCACAATTCCAGAAGAATGATGATGAAACACATTTGGAAGAGAGAAAATAAGCCAGAGATGCAAAGCGAGATGTATAATTCCAGATATGATCAATGGATGAACTTGTTTTGTTTTATGATACTTATTAGATAAGAGCGCTTGTATTTATTTTTATTGTGAGCTGTAAAGCTGTGGAAGGGAGGGTTGTAGTAACAGTAGTGGAAAAAAAAAGCAGAAAAGAACAGGTCAATTAGATATTAAAAATATACAAAGAGCAGAAACAAGTTCAAAAGGAGACAGAGACAAGCAGGACAATGTTGGCACTAGTGTGCTAAATTGTACATCATTTAAAAAAACCCAGGTTGGGTATTTATGGTTTGTTTCTGGTTTTTATGGTTTCTTATATAATTCTTCTTCTTTTTTTTGTTCTTTGTGGAAATGTCCATATTTGTTGTTTAAATTCCTAATAAACAGAAAATTTGTATAAAAAAAGGCCTCACAAAAACAGGCCTGTAACATTAGAACTGCCTTGCTAATTAGTGGATCTATGGATTGAGAATATCTCAATAAAGCTACTACAACTCTCTCAAGCAATATGGAAGTTAACTCTGGCTCTTAAGTGGAAGGGCAGTTGAAACAGCCAAAGGGCAGAAGAAAAAAATTCTAAAATTTTCTTTTTCTCAGAGGGGATATGGGCCATCCAGCTAATCTTCAATTCTTAAGTCCTTAAAACCTCAAAATTATAGAAAGAGACTCTCCCACTTTCACAATGACAAAGAGATCCTGCTCTTCATCCATGGCAAGCCCGGCCAATCAGAAGGTGCTCCAAGTTCATTGGAAGCCTCAGAAGGCTGCTAAGAGCTTTCCCCACCACAAACCACAGGGGCCTGCTAATACCTGAGCCTTGGATGAAGAGAGATATCTAGCTGAGCCAGGCAAAAAGCAACACAGCCCGGCCAGGGCTGATGCTTCTCCCTTTGATACAAGGAGGGCTAACTTTTACAGGCTTTATCCTGGGAGCTACTGAGTGCTCTGCAGGGAGACATAAAGACCTGAATTCTAATCCTGAGTCAGACACTCAGCACTGTGATCCTGGGCAAGCCATGTAACCGTTCTTTGCCTTGATTTCCCCATCTATAAAATAGGGATCATAACAACAACATGATTAGAGCAGATGAAAATGATCAATGTAAAGTGCTCAGCACAGTGCCCAGCAAAATAATAATAATCATTAGTAAATGTTAGCTATTATTATTAATTTCTTATTATATATTTCTTATATTTCAAATTGATTACATGTTTGTCTACCATATTAAAAAAGTAACAGTTTAAGAATTAGGAAATTTAATGTATGTATTTATATTTGGAAAATAACATGAATCCCAAGGTCCTTTTAATAATGCTTTCCAAGTCCTCATCTATTACTGTAGGAAAAATGTCTGTGGGGAGGAACAAAATGTTAGAAATATGGAAAGGTAAGAAGAGGAGGATAATTTGAAGACCTTTAGATGCCAATAAGAGGGAAATTTAGGTGGTTTCTGGAGGTAATAGGAAGCTGCTGGATTTCACTCAATGGGGGAGGTAGGTAGAGTAATATGGTGAGACTTGCACATTAGTAATTAACTTTGGCAGCTGAGTGGAAGGCCGACTGTTTGGGGAGAGATTTAGGGCAGCAGAAGGTGCTGAGGATTTGTCCCCACACTGATGGGCCATGTGAATTTCCTGGGCATGTGCAGGAGTTGGAGTGAATGTGAAAAGGCAAGATGTGACACAGACTGGATACATCGAGGGAATACATAAGGAGTGGAGGAGGACATCAAGGCTACTAGTCTGGCAAGGCTGTGAAGCCTTTAATGGTAATAGAAAAAATGGGGAAGAAGGCCAGTGAACCATTTCAGACCTGCTCACTTGGAGATACCTATGGGACACCCAATTTCAGATGCCCCAGAAAGGGAGCTTAGGAGAGAAATCAGTGCTGGATATGTGATCTAGGAACCATCTGCACCGGGATGATGTCTGCACTCATGGGAGCTACTGGGATTATCAAGCAAGAAGAGGAGAAAAGAGAAGAGGAACCAGGTCAGAGCCTTGAGGGGCATCGACCTGAACACAAGCTGGGTAAAAATCCAGCAAAGGATGCTGAGCAGGAGCAGTGGGAAGAGAACAGCAGGAGTGAAATGTCATGGAAACCCAGAGGGGAGAGGAGATGCTGACCCACAGTGACAAAGGCTTCAGAGAACCAAAGAACCCGCCATTGCAGTGGAAGGATTCACAGGAAGGGAGACAGCTTCCAGCAGGCAAAGCTCCTCTGAGCCGGGCTGGCGAGCCACAGCATTAGGTTTCTGCACAATTTGGTGAAGACAATGAAGAAGTGGAAAGTGTTCTGAGCAGAGTAATCAGTCCCTATCTCCTGAGGGTCAGTTCAAAGATCTGGCTGCAATCTAGAAGTCAGCTGGGGGCAAGGACTGAAGCAAGTGAAAAATTAATCTCCTAGTGTAGGGGGCTGGGACAGCTTTGAAATCCTTTGGGGATCTGTCACTAAAAAGGAAGGAGTCATAAAAATGGGCAGCAAAATGTGAGACTATAAAGAAAAAAGGCTGAAATTGCTAAAAATCTTCGAAAACTTCTAAGCAGAAGCACATCAGTCAGCAGGATAGGTATTAATAACAGAAGGGAAGATAAACTCCAGGACATCTAAATGAGTCCAAATAAATATAAATAAATACTGCAAGACAAGGAGAAATGAATCAACAGCTGATACAATGAGAGAAAGGGTGCTGAGAATGGGACCATTCTCAAATGGTTCAAGAGAGAAAAAAAATTTGTGAAAGTAAAATGTATAACCTGCAAACCATAAATAACTCAAAAAACAAAAAAACAAAACACTTGACTTCATGGTGACAAGACTTTCCAAAGAAACAGGGAAAAAACAATTAATTGGCAATACAAATACACAAAGTTAAGGACAATCTGGAAGAGGAGAAAAAAATAGTAATGTTTAAAACAAAAGAACCCACAGATCTTCAAGCAAAACATATTGATCTGAAAGACAGTACATAAATAATTTGAGGATTACAAGTTTCCCAGGAGAACATGACAAGGTAAAAAAAAAAAAACCTGATCATCATAACACAAGAAAAAAATATAAGAAAACTGCCTGGAAATTCTTAACACAGAAAACAGTGCTAATCAAAAGGCTATATTGATTACTTTCAGAAAAACCTTACTTGCTAATTTATGAATGCTGAAATGTAAGGGATTTGAAGTCAAGAATTGTTTTTGCTTTTGTGCATTAACTCCAGAGCTTAGCACAGTCTCTGGTATATAAAAAAAGATTTCAGAAAAGCTTGACTATGGAAATATTGAAGTACCCACAGAGATAAGATCACAAATCAATTTAGATCTATCAGAGTCTCATTTCACTGATTATTATTCATATGGAATGAGTGGTTTTCAGTATATATGAACATTCTTTTCATTACATGGTATTTTCAAAAAGCAACAAATTGAATATTCTGTCCATAATAGATACAAAAATCATTATCACTCTTCATATTTGGTTCAAGAGAAGGAAGTCAAGAAACAAGCAATTTACTGCATCATTTTTGGCAAAGCAACAAGTCATGATATGAAAGGAACTGAGAAAAATGTGACCATAGAGACAGATGTGAGTTTCAAAACTGGTCATCTTGGTTCTAATCACAGGGAGGGCATTGCTTTCATTTGCAGCCATCTCTTAGAAGGGAAACTTGCAAGATCATCACATCAGATTGAATAAGTGTATGAGAAGCACCTATAGTGTGCTGAGAGATAATGCGTAGTGAAGTTAGCAATATAAGCAATGAAACTAATGCCCTCGCAGTGATTTTTTAATGCCATCCCTTGCCTGAATGAGAATCTACTATAGAATTCTCAAAACAATATTGTTGTTTGGAAAACTTGTTACCCTAAAAATTTGATAATTTGAAAAGAATTATAAACAGTATCATGTCACATGAGAACATCTATTTCTGCAATGAAGAATGATGTGGGATAAAGAGAACATTTGATTTGAAAATTATACGTCTAAGGAAAATTAGTGATCTGAAATTGGTTTATGTGTGCACTTGTATTTTACATTTGTCCTGACTATATCCTTAAATTAAAGACTAGTCAAGGGTAGGAGTTACATCTATCAGAGTGTTCAATCAATGCTGAATAAACTAGTTTTTTTAAAAGTCTTTCAAAAAGAAAGTATCTAAAATATTTCTTCTCTAAAACACAGATATCAAAATTTGACAAAACATCAGTGTCATGCTTTTCCCAATCATTTGTCAGTCCATAAAGACTCAAGACATCCAGTATCTCTCCCTGAATGACACATCACTTGCAAGACAAAAATACCAATTCAATATTCTCAGTGCCATGTAAAATTTTATCAACACTGCACAGAATAACAGTATTCTAATTATTCATAAGCTCTACATTTTTATAAAAAAAACATAACTTAAAATTGTGAAGGTTTAAATTGGTGATGACCTAATAAAAAAAAAAAAGTAAAGTTGCACAGAAATTAAAATACATGTGAGATGACCAGTGGAAGAAAATGATCAAACCTGTCCAAACTAAGAAGCGTGTTCTCTTCAAACTTCTCAACTCAAATAATGCCTTGCTCTTGAAAGCTTTCCTCATAGGCTATAAAGCAAGTTGCTTCTTCTGATCTCACACAGCACTTTGTTAAAACTTTCTAGTGCACTAATTACCTAATTACATAATGGTAGATGTGCTTAACATGAACTTTAATCTCTCCCAGGGCAGAAAACATGACTCATTCATACTTTCACTCTCCTCCCAGACTTCATACAGTAATATTCACAAAACTGCTACTTAGGGGCACAGTGACCTGAGTTAAAATCTTGCCTCACTTCAATAGTTGTAGAATCCTGGATAAGTCCTTCTGCTTGCCTCAAGTTTGGCCAACTGATCACAACTACATCTACTTCCCAGAATTGTGAGAATCAAGTGAGATTCTCAAGTGAGAGCACTTGTAAAGTGCTTAGCACAGTGCCTGGCAGACACTAGGCATTATATAACTGCTTATTCTCTTTCTTCTTTAGTGAATGATTGTCCAAATAATCACAGATTAAAAATATTAATATTTCTCCTTACAGTTTTGTATCTATTCAGAGGAATACAAATTTTGGATAGTTTTTTTACGCCCCCCAAAGAACAGAATCAAAATAGTTTCTCTTTCTTAACTTACAGTGTAAAGCCAGGAAGAATGAATTTTTCAATATATGGTTTAGAAAAAGAACATTAAGAGAAATTTAGTTTAAACTAGATAGCAAAAAGAAAGAAACAAGACTAAAGATTTTTAATTTGAACAAGTCTCCTTTCCTAGGAATTCAAAAAAGACTGTCATGTCATGTATCCAATACGATAAAAATGAGATTTTCTAAGTGAGTAGGTTTTCTCAAGATCTGAAGATCACCTTTGAAACCCTTAAAGTGTTAGAGCTGGGATTCAAATCCAAATCTGCTGACTCAAGACTGATTCTCATTCTAATAACCTACTAAGGTCTTAAACTGAGGAAAAACTAAATCACTATATGTAGTTTAACTACAACCTGAATTTAAGCTAAATTCTAAATCAATATGCTTTGGTCTACAGTTAGTTCTAAGGCCTTTCCTATGAAGTAAAATTATGAGCATTTTTTTTCAATTAAGAGCTACTTTTCAATTTCTAGATTCATTCCCTGGGGTTGAGGTTTGGGGAATCTAACAATGCTGCCTCTATCTCTGTCTCTATCTCTATACACACACATACATACATAAACACACAAAGGTACAGATAGATACAGGTATCTATATCTACACACACACATATGCATATGTATCTACATATATACAACCCTAATATGTATGTATGTAATTTGCTATCTAGAACTCCATAAGACAACCAAAAAATATATATTATAGTCTCCACTTAGAAAAGGAAAGAACTCAACCAAATTGAGGGTTAGTAACTTGTCAGCATCCCCAGAAAATGAGGGAGACCATCATGGCTAAAATTTAGGTCTTTCCAGTCTCTCCCTAGAGTTCCATCCATCAGACCCTAATGCTCCTCTTCCCTCCAAGTATTCCTTGACACATATTTTAAAAAATGCAGTGACACTAAATTGCACTTTGCTGATAAATGACTTAATGACTTTACTGTAAATGACTTAATAAAATTCAAAAGGTCTCCGTAATAGCAAAAACTTGTGGAAACCAATAAAGAAGGTTTCTCCCCAAATTCTACAGGTTCCAGGATGATCCTTTTTTGTTTTCTGTTTTTCTTGACCCAAGCTGGCATCAAAAGGCTCGTCAACCCAACATGTTGTTTTGTTGAACCCCTTTACATGCTGTCCCCCTTTGTAGGTGCTATTTGAAGATATCCAGTAATGGGGAAAATTATTACCCCTGGAATAGCCAATTGGAATAGCTCCAATTGCTAAGAAGCTTTTCCTTATGTAAATTTAAAATCTGCCTTTGATTTCTACTAATTGTGATTAGTTAGACTGAAAGAAGTCTCTTCTGTCTTCCATATAAGAGCCTTCAAAAATCTGGAGGCACCAGAGGGCACAGAGGCCTGGCCTTCGGGAGACATGACTTCAAATCCAGCCTCTATCATTTCCAGCTTTGGGACCCTGAAGAAGATGACAGGTAAGTTGTCTGCCTCAGTTTCTTCATCTGTAACTCCCACTGTAGTACCTGCCTCCCAGACTGTTGGAAAGATCAAAGAGATAATGTTTGTGAAGCACTTAGGACAGGGCCTGGCCTACAGGAAAGGGGCTATGGAGACCTGAGCTACCTGTCAGTCACTTGAAGAAAGCTTGAACAACCATCACTCCTGCCACAAGCCCTTGTTCCTGGGGGTCTTTGGGAGCCCTCTTCTGCTACCGAGCATCCTGCATCTCCTGGTCCCTCCTACCTTTCCAGTCTTCTTCCACCTCACTCCCTTACTCTTCAGCACAATGACACTGGTCCCCAGTCATCCCACTGCCAAGACCCCCATTCTTTAGCTCAGAGCAATTTTTCTTGATGTCCTCCATGCCGGGAATGCCGTCTCTTCTCTGCTCCAACTAAAGCCTCCTCCAAGCCCTCTTAATCCTATGTTTTTCCTCTCACTTTCCCCCCTAATCATTCTGTACACAGTCTGTATTTATGTATGTTTGCATGTTGTCTCCAGGGGCTGTCCTTTGCCTTATTTTTTGTATTCTTGGTGCTTAGTACAGTGCCCGGCACAAAGCAGGCACTTGCTCAGCAGTGCTAGAGAGGGAGCACCTGGAGGGATGGGAGGTCTGGGAGCCATGGTAACAAGCATCTGCTACCCAAGGGTTTCTTTTTTTTCCCCCTTATACAGCTGCCAAAGCAAACTCTTTAAGGGACACTTGTGCTAAAAACCTTTCAGGACCTATCACTGCTGCTGGGGGGAAAAAAAAGCAAATCCCATCCCTGTTTTTCAAATCCGTCACAGTCTGGGGCTGGCCAACCTTCAGTCTATCTTTGCATTACTTTCTTTATGCACTCTTGTGCACACATTTCCAGTGGCACGCTATCTAAATACATTAAAATCTGATTTCAAATAAGAAGGAAGGGAAAGGGAATATACATTTACCAGTCACCTACGATGTGCTGGGCACTGTACTAAGTGCTTTTATTTTCTTGTTTAATCCTCACTTCCCTGTGAGGAGCTAGGTGGGCTTGAAGAATGGAGCGCCAGGTCTAGAATCAGGGAGACCTGAGCTCAAACCTGACTACACCTTTTCTATTAGCTGGTGTCAAGTCACTTTACCTGGTAAGTTGCTTACCCCATTTGCATTAGTTTCTACATATATGAAATGGGGGCAGCAATAGCAATTACCTCCCAGGATTGTTGTAAGGACTAAATTAATTAATTGCAAAGCGTTTAGCATGATATGCCTGGAAAATAGTAAGCATTACATAAATGCTAGCTGTTAGTAATTATTATTTTACAATTGAATAAACTGAGGCAGTCAGCATTTAAAGGGTTTTGAACTTGATACCGAGATGGAAAAGAGTCAATGCTAGTACATAAACCCATTGTGGGAATTTTAAAAATACCTTCACTAAGCTTAATCAGCTGCACTTTTCTTACAGTTACATTTACACAAAATTGACCCAGTCACTTTTCAAAGTTTTAATGATTAGAGGTTTATTTTGTTGAGGATAACAAGTAACCCTCATGACAAACTCCATAATTCTAAATGTCCATAAGGGAAATTATAACATGATAACAAAAATGAATGGACAGAAAATGAAATATTTTCTCTATGGTTCAAAACTTATAAAATCTGAGTAACACTGAATATCATGTTTGTTGGATCATAAAAGTTCAATTCTTATCAGAGTGTATGACAAAGGATGAATCTGTCTTCCAAATTTAAAGCTCTCTTATAAGTTTGCTTAATTTAAACAATAATTTCATGAAAATTCATTCCAATATGTAACCTAAAGCCTCTGTAATAGTCTGAACCTATTTACTCTTCTACTGGCTCAATATGAATCAGCAATGTGTTATGGCTGCCGAAAAAGTTACTGTGACCTTGTGCTGATTTAGACTATATAGCTTTCAGAAACAGGTGATGATCCCGCTCCACTCCATTTATCCATAGGCGAGAAAGTCTCTAAAGGAGGAAAAGTAGGATGGAATGGCTGAATAAAGTGGGCATCTTTAGTCTGGAGAAGAGAAGGTCAAAGGGCTTAGATTAGTTGCCTTCAAGTTCTTAAAGGGCTGCCATGTAGAGCAAAGAATAGGTTTATTTTCTTTGATCAGAGAGTAGAATCAAGAAACCAGAGAGAAGTTTGAAAAAGTTTAATTTAGGGCAGATATTTTTTCAAAAACCTTTTTTGTATTTATATTTAGCACTGTCTCAAAATGTGCCACCATGGGAGAAATGAGCTCCCTTTCCTTGAAGAAGAGGCTGAATAAACCACTTCTCATTTATGTTATATTAGGGATTCCTTTGATGAATGGAATAGATCAGAAAGCCAATAAAGTCTCTTCTAACTCTCATTCCATGAACCTGTAATTCTATGATTTGAAAAAACAAAAAAAAAAAAAAAAAAGGCAATAACAAAATTCACAGAGAAGGAGAAGGCAGGGAGGGATTATAAAATTGACTTACGCAGCCATAATTAGAGACATTTTACCCTTGTAAACATTTAATTTCCTAATAGTTATGTCGGTAAAATTCCTCTCAAAATGAGGCTTTAGTCAGAAGATTTTTTTTATAGTTATCAAAGTAGATTAAAGTTTAAAAAAGAACCTTAAGTTTCTGAAAACTTTGATAATGATGTCAATCCTTGCCTAATTTTATTTTTTATCAACTGACATCCTAGAATAATCCATACTTGCTGAATCTACAAAGTCAAACATTACTTATTTTCTTTGAAAAACAGGAGAAATTGATGATTTGTGTACCCTTACAAGCATATTTTTTAATTGGGGAAAAAACTTTAGAAAAGAAAAATTATTTTCCAGAAACACAAGCTAGAATAAAGTTAACCCTTTTCAAAGCTTAGCTAAATTCATGACATGGATTTTCTGATACCACACCAAATCCAACAAGAGTGTTTCTTGCCCAATTTTATTTTTTATCAACTGACATCCTAGAATAATCCATACTTGTTGTATCTACAAAGTCAAACATTACATATTTTCTTCGAAAAACAGGAGAAGGGCAGCTAGGTGGTGCAGTGGATAGAGCACCAGCTCTGAATTCAGGAGGACCCAAGTTCAAATGTGTTCTCAGATACTTAACACTTCCTAGCTGTGTGACCCTGGGCAAGTCACTTAACCCCAGCCTGGGGGGGGGGGGAAGAAGAAAGAAAGAAAAAAAGAAAAACAGGAGAAATTGGTGATATATGTACCCTTACAGGCATATTTTTTAATTGGGGGGGAAAAACTTTAGAAAAATTATTTTCCAGAAACACAAGCTAGAATAAAGTTAACCCTTTTCAAAGCTTAGCTAAATTCATGACATGGGTTTTCTGATACCACACCAAATCCAACAAGAGTGTTTGTTGCGCCTCTTACACTCCCAGTGCCGAAGTACCAACATCTACTTCTGCATGGACTCCATGTTCTGGACTGCTTGCCAGAAATACAAGCATAAGCCACCTACAGTTTTACTTTACACACAAATATTTCTCAAATATTAAGCTATTTTTGCTACTTCAAAGAGATAACAAAATTCAGAGAACTAAGCATTTAACAATGACTATGACATTTGCAATAGAGGGCTGTATTAATTGTTAACATCTTGCTGCTCCCATTTTAATGTAAAAGCAAAAATGGCATAAATTTCATGCTCAAGTACCTTATTCATTTAATTGTGAGGAAAATTATTTAGCTCATCCAAGCCATTTCAAATATTTTCCAATAGGACCAATACTTATTATGGGATAATGCTTAACTTACTTTCTTTTCATTTCTCGCCAGCAAACAAAAGGTCAGTTTTCATTTCTGACTAATTTAAACAGTTGTTTACACATTCAATATTTATGACAGGGACTTTGCATGACTGGCCCGAAGCAATGAGTTAGAAGGTTTAGCTGAGCTGCTGCCCAAAGTGATGGATGGTTTTGAAAAATTTCTTGTTGATGAGATCAATCACATAACAGAATGCAAGGACCAGCCTTCAACTGGATTCCACATATTCTTGTATGTATGTAACAGTATGAAAATATGTATCATAAAGCATAATGTGTCTTTGTAAAAAGCCATCACTAAAGAGAAATGAAAAGACAAAGTGAATAGTAACAAATATCAACTTTTCCCCTGAATACTAAGTATAATCTTGAACTAATTTTATGATCTTTAAAATACAATGTCATCTACTACCAGTGGTATTTTGAAACAGACTCTGAGAAAGATAGAATTTCCAGGAAGGTTCCTCAGCAGCCAAGGAATCCAATCCATGCCCTGATTTTGGACAAACTGGAGCATCCAAAGGAAAGTAAGCAGGGTGGCTGCAAGTCCTGGAGTCCATGATTACTCAAATGAAGTGAAGGTTGGTGTAGAGAATGGGCAACCAAGCAGGAGCCCCAGGCATAATGTATTTTAAGGGTTATCTTGTGGAAGATGGAACTGGCTTGCTTTTACCTGCTCACTGACCCAGTTCACGAAAGTCCTCATGTCTTTTCTGCATTTGGTTTCCCAAGGCTTCCTCATAAAGCTGTTTAGTCCAAGTTTAAGGCTTTATATTTTCCAGATTTGCCTCAAAAATTCTTTTGGACTCTCGCTAGGACAGCCTGTTTTTGGTGCACTGCATAGAGTAGTAAGCTTTGTGTCAGGAAGACCTGAGTTCCAATCCAACCCCAGATGAATTACTAGCTGAAACTGACTACCTCAGTTTCCTTATCTGTAAAATGAACTGGAGAAGGAAGTGGCAAATTACTCCAACATCTTTGCCAAGAAAACACCAAATGGGATTTAGTCAGAAACGAAGGAACAATGACAACAATAATGCTGGCTGATTAGGAGAAAAGGGTAGACATTGCTAAAGGGAAATTCAGAATTGATATAAGAAGACACTTCCTAATTCAATGCTATCTGGAAGTGAAATGGGGTGCTTCTGGAAGAGAGCTCACTAAATCTTTAAGCAAAGATAGATTGGCTACTTGGCTGGAGTGTTGTCACCTCAGAATTTTTTGATGTATTGCTTAATGTTGCTAAATTGTTTTGTTCTCTTTTTAAAATTTTGTAAAAAGGAAATTAATAACTTGGGTTATGTTAAAATGACTTAATGAAATTTATTTTTTTAAAAGAGAATTATTGCAAATAATGTGATTGCTTTTTTATAATGGTTACTTTCATTAATATTTTATTAGTTAAATGTTCATTGGATAAGTGTCATTGACAGATATTATTTTTGCAGGAATTTTTTCAGTTTTTTTCCCTTTTGACCTAGATAGGGCTTTAAAACTTCACTTATTTTATAACTTAAGAAATTTTTAAGCACATCTTTTCAATTTTAAAAGCAAGATGTTTATCCCCAAATTGAAAGTGCTTTTTACAAGATATCCTCATATGTGAATTACATGATATGTATAATTTTTAAAACATGTGAAAATAAAAAAGTAATCAAAAGATATGAGCAAAGTGAAGTTGATCTCTAATTTTGGGGTATATTCTGGCACAATAATTGGATATGAGTATTACCTAGCATTCACCCTACTATTTCAAAGTAAAGAAGAAGGTGGAAGTTCTAGAGTAGACTAGAAAGCTATATCAATCAGCAAGAACTTAGAAATATCTACTATACCCAAGTCACCTAGCTTATTCTTGTTCCCATAACTGTAAGGGCCCTTTAAATGGGCGGCACCACAGTGCAAGGAGAGATTGAGTGCCCCAGGAAGTATTCTCTGTGGATATTAGGACTGCCCTGTGGGTGGGATCTTGGCCATACTGAGATAGCTTCGTAATGGGTGACTCTCTTGCTGATTGGCTTTGTGTGTGACCTCACAGGCCCTTTATAAGCCCACTGCAGGCAGCAGTTGCTCTCTTTAACCTGGCTCCCTAGCCTGGATGGCCAAGCCAAGATGGATAGCCGAAAGAGGTGAGGATTTTGGTAGTGAACACGTGGGTCTTCTGACCAGGTGTTCACTAGGGAACCAACAAGTCAGGGCATTATGTGAGTAGGTATAATAAAGGCTTTTAAGATTTTAAGATTCTTGAGTGTGCTACCAGTTATTAAGTTATAGATTCAAGAGATCATGGCCAGAGACCTTTGAAGGCCTCAGAGGGGGCGAGCCGGGTAGAGTTGACACTGCAAAGGTCAGTGGCCAAAGGTACTCTGTTGGGCTTAGGACAGACTAGTAATTGTAACTGCCAGGAGGGCATGTTACACATAATCTGTTCTGGGCACTAAATGGAAAAAATAATAACAAACTAAAGCACAGCAATTTCATTTTCTAAGCTCTTGTCTGATTGATAGGCTTATATTATTCAAAATGAAAATGGTGAAACAATTGGTTTTTGTTTTCTTCATAGCTTATTAAGGAGAGTAAAGACTGATCAGAAGTCTTACATAGTAACATGGGATGTAGTCATCAAATCATAATTGTGTTATTAAAATTTTTGAGCAGAGGTGATCAAATAAAAGGCAGCGTGTACAGAGCAGGGGCTGGCACACAACTTTGGACCTGAAAGCCAAATGTGGCCTCCCATCAGTGTGGGATGCCCAGTATATTCATTTTACCACATGGAGGTCCAACCCAGGCCACTTGGGCCTCAATCTGCTGACTCCTCATGGGAGGGAGCTGGAGTCAAGGTCAGCAAAATCTAGGCTAGAGTCCTTCCTCTGATGACTAATGATCGGTCTGGGCTATGTGACCCTAGGGAAGTCATGAGACCTCTAAGGGGCCAATACAACATGAAATGCAAAAGGAAAAGGAACCTCCTTAGCATAGATTCCCAGGCCAAGGAATTATAAGTCTGCCAGATAGAGAAAATCACACTGTAATCAAACTAGAAGAACAGGATTTTAAAATCATGGAAAGAGAAAGCATTCTTGACCAAATAAAACACTGAGAAGATCACAGCAAATAAAAATGACAACTAATTCAATGAAATTGAAAAGCTTTGTATAAAAAAAAAATAAAGATAAAACAGGAAGGGAAATAGTTAACTGGGGAAAATCTTTGCAATTCTCTGACAAAGTTTTTACATACACACACATGTGCTTGTGAATACGCATGAGAACTGGTTCAAACATAAGAATACGAGTCAATCTCCAGTAGATAAAAAGTCAAATAATATGAATAGGCAGTTCTTAAAAGGAGAAAATCAAACTTTCAACAACTATTTTTTAAAAAAGTTCCAAATCACTAAATAGAAAAATATAAATTAAAACAACTCTAAGGTTCTACTTTATACATATCAGATTGACAATGACAACCAAAAAAGGTAAAATAACAATTATTAAAAGAGTTCTAGGAAGCAGATACATCAATATGAGTTAAAACAACTTGAAACTAAACATAAAATGCCACTAACTATACATATCCTCTGAGCCGATCATACCAGTACTACACCCATCTCTCAAAGAAAAAGACCTCCATATATAAAGGTAAGAAAAAAAATATTTAAAGCAACACTTTTGCTGTAGCATGTATCTAGAAATATATTGGCTACCCATAATCTGCTGAATGGTTGAAAAAATTGTTCTACAACTTTGATCGGAAGAAATGATGAGATGAGAATTGGAAGAAATGATGGGATGATTTCAGAGAAACCTAGAAAGGCTCATATGGACAAGATGAAAGAACGTGTACATTGACAGCAAAACAGCAAAAATACAGTTAGTATTTTTTAAAAACTGTAAAATTATTAAAAACAATTTTAACAGATCTGAGAACTCTGATTACTGCAGTAACCTACCATAACTCCAAAGGTTGGAAGATGAGGTGAGCCTCTTGACAGAAAGTTGAAGGACTTGAAGGTGCCGACTAAGACTTTCATTTTAGGGTATGGCTAATGTGGAAGTTTGTTTTACTTGACTATACTGTAGATTACAAGGGAGGCTGTATTTTGGAGAGAATTAATTTTTGGAGAGAAAAGATTGGAAAAGTGATCTCCAACAAAAAAGAAAAACAATGTAAATCAAATGCTTAAAAGAATGCATATAAATGAAAAAGGGAAAAAAGGCTATTCCAAAGAAGACTAAGACAAGAGAGAAGCCTTGAAACTAATATGTTGAATTTACTGCATACTTTAAAATTGGAACCAGATGGATATAGTGGAGATTTGCAGTTTAATTAGTAACTTTTAAAAATACTCTGTATCAAGGAATGTTCATCTCTGCTGGCATTTGTTAAGTTCAGGATAAAACAATTTTTAAAAAGAAAAAGAAATCATAAAAATCTAGTCCAAAAAAAAGAGTCAAGAATTTCACTTCTAATTCTGGTGGAACGTACTGAAAATTAACACAAGTATAATCATGGTATTGGACCTGGAAGTATTTTTAACTTAGATTTTCACAGCAGAGACCTTCAAAAATATCTTCCACTCCCACCCCTCAGATGCAGGAGCAAGATTAATACAAAAGTAAGGACAAAAAAAGAAAAAAAAAAAGAAATCAGGAATAAGGAAACCCCCCCAAAAGGAGTAGAAATAAAAGGAATAGCATAATACTACAAGCTCACATTTTTCTCAGTGTCATCTTCAAACTAAGAGATTAAATAAAGCTTTACTATTCATAGGGCCAGGAACAAGCCAGTCATGCTTTCTAAACCTTGGCTCTTCATCTATAAAATGAGAATAGCAATACCTACAGTACCTACTATCACACAGATGGCAAAAATAAAAGTATATGTGAAGTACCCTGTAAACTTTAAAATGGATGATAAATGCCAACTATTATTCTCATCTTTTTTGATGGAGTTTACACAAAAATGATCTATGGGATAAACTATCTTATCAACAGTTTTATTTAATACCCGATAGAATGCTGTAAGGATAATTAAAATAACTACTTTTTTTTGTCATCAAATAAAAAAAAAAGCCTCTGGACACAAGCTCATTCTTTGTAGGCTTGCAGCAAGCATCTGGAGAACACTTCTGGTAGCAGGCAGGATAAGAAGGATAAGATTCTTTGTTTTATTACTAAATGATTTTCATCTCCTCTACTGGGCTTCTATATTATGTAAACTATTCTCTATGCAGATGAGCATTTGGTTTGATGACATCTAATAAAAATATTCTTAATTCAGACTGTGATATTGGTCCATTGGCAGCAATTGGCTGATTGGGTTCTCCAAGTTCTGCCCAAACTGTCTATTTGTGGTCTAGAGACATCACGCATCTTTCCATGAGGGATCCCAATCTTGGCCATAGACTTCTGAGGCACCCACCAGCAGTTATCAGCAGCACAGTTCCTATTCTGTCCTTGCCTAATCTACATTGATGATCCCAAGCCATGCTACTGGAGCTAACCTTTCTCTGGTACTACCCTGGAATACCCAGGGGTGTATGAGGTGATCAGAGAGGACTAGCCCCTCTCCCGTTCAGGGTTGCTCACTTTCCCTTGGTGGTACTTGCCAGCCAACTCTCACCAGCTGTTGCAAGAAGCATAAGCAGCAGCCACATTCTGGAGAAACCATCTTGGCAGACAGGCTAACCAAGCTGAGGTACCTGACGGGCCTCAAATCCATTGGTGAGCTGGGAATGTCTCCCCAAGCCTGTAAAGGTGTCATCTGGCGGAATGTGCAAGCTCAAAGGGCTATGAAGGGATGAGGAGCCACTGGGGCGGGCCTGGAGCTCGGAGCCAAGCTCAGCCCTGCACCCCAAGCCTTTACCAATCACCCCAACTTGTGGCTTGCCATTGGACTCTGATGACTCAAGATGGGCAAGTGAGGCTGGTGACTGCACCTCTCTGCCTCCCTGAAGTCCAATCCAAGTCACATCTTCCAACCAAAGTGAAAATGGACCACAATAAGGACCTTGCTCTGACCTGCCCATTTCCAAAAGGACTGTAAAGGGCTGAAACTGAGTTGATGCACTGAGGTCTGACAACAGAACACTTAAGGCTAATTACTGATTGGCCAATATTCTATTAGCATATGCTTGGAAAATGGCCCTTCCCACTATTTTGTGCTGGGTCAATCTTTTGGTGTATACAGAGAACTGTGGGTAGGATTAGGGGGTGGAGTAAGATAGAGTCACCATGGGCGGTAAAGAAGGAGAGGAGAGGTCATACAGATCCTGCTGTAGATCCAATTCACTTCTACTCTTAAGACCAAAAGTAAAGACCAAGGACTTTTACTTATCCTGACTCTGGCTGATTCTAAGGTATTCAAGGTACTAACTCGGTCTTCACAAAGGACAGTCTGCTTGGCTTAGCCTGCCACTTGGCTTGGCCTGCCGCTCAGAGCTTCTCTGTGGGCACTCTTGGCAGAATTCATGAAGACTGACACCCACTGAAACAGGGAGGCCATTTTGGGACCTTTGGCCATAAATTCTCGAGATAACTGCTCATACTTACATCTGAAAAATCCAATAGTATTTACCTGACATCAGCTCTGAGTATAGCTCAATTAAGGGAAAGGTTAACCTTAAATAGCTACCGTAGGATGACTCCCTGTGTTTTGGTATTAATGCTTAGAGTTTTCAAAAAATTTTTTCCACATCTATCATGGCATGGACAGTTCTGAAAGTATACCTTAACACTTGTAGCTCAGGTGTTAACGTGCTTTAAATACTTCTTCTCATTCTTCAGGATTTCATTAAACCTCAACATATTCATTGACTACTGCCTCTCATAGGCACTTTATGTTCAATGTGTCTCTCCTGGAGGAGCCCAAACGAATATGTAGGTTTTACTTTTACCAAATGGTGCAATGAGGCCTCCAGATATAAAACCAAAGTTTTTAGTCACTTTAGTCACATCATTAGAGAATATTCCAAGAAATGTAGAAGCAATTTAATGTGTTTTTCAGTGAAGAAAGTTAGATGTCATCTATGTGTCTCGATTAACAAAAATGTTTTGGTTCAATTTCCTTTTAAATTTGGAAACCATACTTAATACTATTTGGGAGAGATGATAATGGATTTAAGGTTAGGCAGAATCATAATAACCTTATATCATTGAAAAAATGCCATGTTGAAGGTTGACCCTCCCCAGCTGTTCTGTGCTGACTTGATTAGTGGGACAAAGAGGGGGAAGTGGCGTGTGTGGGTGGAGTAGAAGGAGGAAATTGAGGCATTCTCCTGGCTGTGGAGAGAGAGGAAGGTGGTATGGAGATTACTAGATCTAATCCCTGAAGGCGAGCTCAAGAGACCAAGAATAAAGACTTTTGATTAGCCTGACTCTGGCTGATTTCTGGGACGACAGAGTTCCAACACTCAAATGTTTGCTTTTAGTTAGTCAATATAGTGTTCAAGCTTTTTTTTTTAACTATATATAATCACTAGATATTGATATTATCTTCCTATTATTCTTCCTAACAATTTCTATCCATCAAAAAAACAAGAAAATTTTAAATAAGTGTGCCACTCTCAAATTATGAAAAAAGAGTAAACTTGTAAACATCTTTTAAATGTCTATGCTGTGTGGTATTAAAGGAATTATGGGACATTTTGATCAGTGTGAAACATATTTTAATTCCCTAATTACAAATAAGTAGCATTGAACCTTAGAAAAATTTAATGATAAAAATCTATGGATGTTAAAAGATGGAGTGGTGGTCTTCAGAGAACTACAATGTGCTGAACACAGAACTTAATTAAATCTAACACAGTTGTCATCATTGAAATTTATTATAATAGCTTTTTAAGTATGAAGTAGATATATATGTGAGATCACTAGTGTGTACTAATAAAAGGGGACGGATAACTTGTTTTTAACTGCTTTATTAGATGAAGAGTTCATTTTGAAGCCTGTAATCAAAAGTTTTCATTTATAAATAAAAAGTATTCAACATCAGTCCAGCCTTGTAAATAATTACTTATATATTTCTCCTTCCATGTTCTTCTCTTCCTTTCTTTTTCCCAACTAGAAAATTCTTCAACTGAATATTATAATAGAAAGAATATTGGAATTACTTGTTAAGATTTTAATTTTATTCCCAACTCTGCCAAAATGCCACAAAAAGTAGGATAAATCTCATAATGTATTTAGAAATAAGTTTCCTTTTCTTAGAGATGAATAAGCTTAATGAGAAAATGTTTAAAACACCTACACAAACCATCCTATACTCCTAAGATAAAATGACCTCTAATCTAAGGTCTCTTTCAATACCATGATTCACAACTATTTTCCTGCTTTAGAAAGTAGAATCCAAAAGAGAACTCAAGGCTATCTACTCTGTACTTGAAAAAGAATTCTTACAACATTCCCCAAAACGCCCCAGGAAAACTCCAAAAAGATAGCCTGGAATTCTCTTCCTTCTCTCATTTCTTAGAATCCTTGGCTTCCTTCCAGACTAATAAAATGATCTTCCAACATAGTCTAGAATTTACTTACTTAAATGCTTTCTGCTCATCGAGATGTAAGTTCCTTGATGGCAGTTCCTAACAGATAACAAAGTTTAAGTACTTTTTACCACAGACCTATGGGAAAGATGGCGAAAGGCAGAATGGTCAGGGGTTGGTAACTGGCAAGGTCTGGAGGGAGACTTAAAATGAACCCGGGTGGCTACAGGAGCAATAGTGGGATCCTGTCAGAAATGGGGAAGTTAGGAGGAGTGGGAAGATTAGGGTTAGAGAAGCAGGTCTGGGAGTCATTTCTACAGAGAAGATGACAGCATGGTCAGATGAAAAACTAGGATTGGCATTTATTTTGTGCTGGGATTTTTGTCTAAATAGACAAGACCTGAAGCAGGAAAGGACTGAGTGGAGGAAAAGAAGCATAAAGTAGGGGATAAAGGGGAGACTCAAAGGACTGAACAGCCAAAAAAGGCAGAAAGGGCTGGCAAGAAAGACTTGTTCTTGTTCTAAGAATGAAGCAGAAACAAGGAGGCTGAGCCATCACCAGTTGGGAAGTGCTGAGGAAAGGGCCTCAGGTTGGTTTAATTAGATAGGAGGTGATACCATCTTCCCCAAAGACCTCTCTGGGCCACTACTGGTGAAGGGAAATATGAGCAGGGGCCCCGGCACCACAGAGAGTGGCCAAAGGAGATAGACAAGGGCAGTGCAACGAGAGCCCGGAGAGAGCTGGGCCATTCAGGTCCTCAGGAAGCACATCACTAACAGCAACGCAGACAGAAAATTCCTGGAAAGGAATAAGGGCAAAAGGAGGAGGTACCAAAGAGTCCAGAGTCCCAGAAGGGGCTGGCTAAAGTGCAGATTGTGAAAGGACAAAGCCTTGCTGAAGGTGGGGCAGCAGGAAGCCCGGATGGACAAGGGCCCGAGGCTGCGGAGGCAACAGAAAACGAGTAGGAGGAGGATGCTATGACATTTGGGCTGGGCTCCAGGACCAGGATACTGGGCCAGGCCATCCCTCCAGTGATGGCACATCTCTCAGCCCACTACTGGTGGCTGAGGAGACTCTCTCTTTGAGGGTCTTTGGGTCCCATGAGTGGAGACCTAATGCTCAGAACCAGGGAGAGGCCCCATCTGTGGCTGATGGCTGGCCAACCAGACAAATAAGGCATCCGGACAGGTTTGGCAAGCACGTGGCAGATTACCCAGGGGCAGGGCTACAAGGCCAAACAGATGTCACCGAATATGATTCTCCCCCACTATAGAGCAGCAGATCAGGTCACAAGGATTCTCTGAGCTGGGCAGGAAGGAAATGGGGATTTCTCCCCGCTAATTCTCTGATTTCTATTTTAAGGTCCGGTTAGGATGAAAGACTATCAGCCAAAGTCTTCATTATGTCCTATCAAAAAGAGACACACAACAGAATCAAACCCTTTTCCTTAGCTGGGAAGGTACCAACTATATCAGGGGCAGAGAAATGGTGCCATGCATGGAGCTCAGGCCAGGAAGATCTGGGTTCAAAGGAGCCAGACATTTAGTAGCCTGGGACCCTGAGCAAGTGATTTAAACTTCATCTCAGTTTTCTCAACTGAAAAATAAAGTAAGACTTCCCAGGGCTGTGGTCAGGGTGAAAGAGCATAATTTGTATACAGTGCTTAGCGCAGTGTCTTGCATATAAGAGGAGCTTACTAAATGCTCCAAGTCTCAGAGGAACAGAGCAATATGAAAATACTGAGCCCTACAAGGCCCGCCAGCTACAGCTCTAGGATTCTTAAATCCAATCCCCCTCCTGTCTCTCTTCAAGAAAAGTTTTGTAAAAATGAACAAGAAAATAGGGAAAAACACAGACCTCATGTACAATAGCTAAGATGCATGCCACCTGAAGTAGCACATTCTTTAAAGTATTATCTAAATTCCCTACATAAAACCTATTTTAAGCTATGTAAATTTGATATATTATGAAAGTCAATATGCAAAGGTTTTAAAATACTTTTTACTAATGCATGTAATGAAATATACTGATTATGCACATTCATTTAATTGGATACAATTAAAATAATGAGATTTAAATACTGAATATTTTAAAAATAAAAGTATCAGTTGGAAATTAGCATATGAATTTAATGTTCATGAAATTTCCAATGCCATTATTAAATATGAGGTAATGTAGTGCAGGAAAGAGGAAACTGGCCTCAGAGCCAGCGAGTCCAGCACCAGTACCAAGGAGCCTCTCGAAGTAACCAGAGCAGCTTTCAAGGCTCTGTGTTCAGGGGCAAGAGCCAAGGAGACCCTCAAGAAAGGTCTCGGAGGGTCAGAAAGTGACAACCACCAGCACGCTGCTGGACAGCCTGGGCCAGGCCATGCCCAGGGATGCTGAGGTCCCTAATAACTCTAAATGGACTCCTGAAGAAGCAAGGCTCTGGACTGCAAAGATCCAGGAGGGCTGAAGCTGGCAGAAGAACCCAGGAGATTCCAAATGAGACCGAGCGGGCCAAGCCATCTCAATAATATAAGGGAGGAGGCAGGGCCTGGCTCTGACATCAAGCCCAATTTAGGGAAAGCGATGAAGAAATCAAAATACCATTCACAAAAACGTAACCACCATAGAAAGGAAACAGGAGCTATAGGAATACCCAGAAGAAATGAAGAGCAGATTAAAAAAAAAAAAAAAAAAAGAAACTCAAGTAGTTGGAAGGAGAATAAGGACTATATAAGTATCTATCTCTGTATATATATAAATACTAGTGTATATGCATATGAATATGCATGCATATATGGTCAGATATAACATCAGAAAACAAGTCAAGGAAAAGGAACTTACGAATCACCAAACTCCATGTGTATTACAAGGAAAAAAAAAAAAAGATCTAAATATGACAAATCACAAAATCCTAAGTAAATACTGCCTGGATCTCTCAGAGCCAGAGTGTAAAGACAGAAAGATAGATAGAGAGGTCGCCTTCTGAAAGGAGTCATAATGATGAAGTGCAAATGAGAATCTGGGTGAGAGATCCGATCCCCTCTGGTCAGAGGTGCAGGTCCTATGAAAACCCGAAACCTGATGGCCAAAAGGGATTTATTGGTCCTGAGAAGCCAGCTTGCTAGGAGGAGAGATTTCTTAGTGGGCAAAGAGTCCTGGCAGGACAGCCTACTAAGAAGACAGCTTCCTTGGCACACATAATTGTGTTTTGGATTCAGAGTTCAGAGTTGTCTTTTATTAGCCATTTGGGGCTTCAATTTAATTCAAAATTGAATGAGATTCACTCAGTGTTGACAATGCCCTGGGCCTAGATCTCCAACTGAAAAGAGATAACTGGGAGTTTGAGCTATTGGGAGTGGTTCAGGACTAATCTTCAACTCAATAGAGGGTGCAACCACTGGCCAACATCTCCAACTGAATGAAACCACTTACTGGGAGTTTTCAGGCTTTTCCCAAGGTCTGAGAGTACCCTTGAAGGGGACACAGTTTATATCCAGAGTCCCCAAAAGATCTCAGTTTATGTCAATAACAATAGCAAGCCCTGACAAGAACTTTTCCAAATGTGGTCTCATTTTATCATCATAACAGCCCTAAAAGGTGGGTGCTGTTATTATTTCTATTTTACAGATGAGGAAACTGAGGCAGGCAGTGGTCACCCAGCCAGTCAGCATCTGAGGTCAGATTTGTGGGTCTTCCAGACTCCTGGCCCAGGAGCAAAGCATGAAAATCCAAAGCAAACATCCAGAAAGAAGGAATTCAAGTACCAGGGATGAGCGCCAGGATCAATCACCCAAGAATCCAGTCTTAGGATCCAGCATCAGCAAGGAAACAAGCAGGCTTAAAAGGGAACTTTTAAGGAGGACAACTGGGAGAATTGAAACCAGATGGACAAACTTCTTATTCCTCAAACTGTCATTTAAATGGAGGAAGAAAAGAACCAGAAGCTGAGAAGAAGTCTTGGGCTGCCTTGTAGACTCAGAGGAAGGCCAGAAAAAACATGATCACTATAAAAAATGACAAAAGCTAATTCTGGACAATCTTTGGTAGTGTGAAGACAGAGGAGTAAGAACAACAATAGAAAGATAGCTCTGATGGGAGCTCTGGCTAACCATACCTCCAGAAGAATGTGGGGAGCACAGGCCAGGGAGAAGTTCATTTTGCGACAGGGTCACTGTAGGGGTTCTGCTTGCCTGTTCATTTGTTATGAGTTTTTCTTTATTTTTCTTGAGGAAAGGCAGAGCAAGAATGATGTCCCCCGCCACCACCACCAAAAAAGGGCCACTGGAACATTGGCAAATAGGCACAGAAGATAACAGAAGGAAGTTGAGGAACTACATATGAAGAAGGCAGTTTTGAAAGTAACATGTAAACATGTTTGTTTATACATACATACATACATATATATATATATATATATGTTTAAAGTAGGTAAAGCAAGATGGAAATTCAAAGTCTCATACAGAGTTCTCCTTTTGTGTTCTGCTCTATGTGGAAATGTTCTTTTTCTGGGTGTTTTGTTTTGTTTTTAATTAAGAAATCAAGGTGAATGTTTGAGAAAATAACTTCCAAATCCATACCCTAAGGAGTGACAATCTAATAATAGAAGTCTATCAATGTATAAATACATCTTTATGAAATAAAATGCCTCTCACATCCTGACAATAGGAAATTTAAGAAACAAAAGCTCTTTCTCCAAGTTTGTTAGATAAATGGATTATTTTAAATTGCCTTCAGCTATCCTTTAAAAAATGTGATATAACAAACATCATATGTACTTGAAGAAAAATCTTTTATTAAAAAAAAATAAATAAAGACTAACGCCAGAAAAGTCAGAGATTGAATGAATCAACATTATTCTATTTTCCATTCTGTAAAAATGAATGTAATAATAGTTTTTGTCAACAATTCAAAAAACTCTTGAAAGATTTTGGTATCTATTAGAGATATCATGCTCTTGTAAAACTGATATATCTGGTTATAAAACCCATCATTACTTCAGGACCAGGGCAGAGGATGTTAAAAACAAAACAAAAACAAAAACAAAAACAAAAACAAAAAAAACATCTATTCAGTACTTAATAAGCTTGGGATTACAGATTTAAGAAGTATATGGACCTGGGAGCTAGATCGGCTGTGTCATCAAACTCAAGGCTCCCTGGTGCAGACCTAAATCAGATTAAGATATAACTGGAAAATATTTTAAAAACTAAACACAATGATAACATCCAGAATGTTAGCTTGTGATTTGCTTGATTCCTTTCAATTTGAGTCTGTTACTTCCTCTCTAGATCAAGGTGAAGAACTTGGCCCAAGATCACATAGGAAATCCAACATGGGGTGACTACCCAAGTACCTGCTGATTCTCTATCCATAGTGCATCTCAAGCTTGACTCTTAGGAAATCAGCTGTGTTAATTTACCAGAAAAAGCTTTATGTTAAACCTCAAAATCTGATTATTTTGGTGAGAATGATGACATTCCATGGCTAAATTCAATTTCCTATGTAATCATTTTTTTTTAATTGAATAGTCTTTAAATCAACAATTTAGCATTCACCTCCAGTAATAATTCTAGGTCTATAATGTGAGGAGATGAGAGTTTCAGCATTTGTAATGATAATTTTTGTCATTTCAGAGATTTTCAAAAAATACCTTTTTAATGGAGATCTTTTGAAATCATCTAAGTCTCAAGCTAGATCTTTCCCTGTTCTCCTTCTTAGCAGCCATCTCTTAGATCAAGAAAATTTTTTAAAAAGATAAAAATCAATACATCCATCAAGAAAAAAAATCTGAGAAATTATTCAACGTTCCATGCCCATAAAAGGTGCCATCCTACCTCCAATTCTGTAAGAGTAAAAGGGAACCATCCTCTCATGCATCCTGCCTCCAATGGTCCACATGAAATCTTTCCATACTGTATTCATCCTGTCGTTTTCTTCAGCATAATAAGATTCCCCTATATTCATGTAATTTGTTAAGCCCCTAATTCAACTGATGGACATCTACTTTGTTTCCAAAATGTCACTTCTGATATTCTGGTAATTTTTCTGATCAACCAATAGCTAAAGACTTTGTACAGGAAGATGCATTTGCACTTATGAGAAATCACTGTGGAGAGCAGATCCATCTTCTTTATCACTATCAGCAACAACTGCTGACCAATGCTACCAATGGGCTGATGGATGCAGGAGCACTGGAAGCAGCGATATCCTCCTGATCACTGGTCCTGCTTTTAGCCCAGCCTTCATCTTGGAGGCTGCGGAGAGGGTACCCGCTCTCCCTGTTATCTGCCAACCAGCTGCCACCTGTACCTGAAGTCTACCTGAAACAGTAAGTTTCCCTGAGAAAGATACAAAAAGCAGCAGGGGCCAGGGCCACCTCCACCATCTGGATCTCCACAGACCCAGTGGAGAAGGCCCAGAACCCTCGCCTCAGGTCTCTTGGAGTCAGGCCTCGGCCTAGTGCCCTCTGCCACCATCCTGAGAAGTCAGGCCCGGGATGATGCTGCCTGACCACTGTTCCTTTAGGAGTTACAGCTATAGGAGACTCTGATAGGGAAGTTCTCCAAAGACCTTGGCCCTGTCCAACCTCCCAAACTGACGCTTTCCTTAGCAGAAATGACATGATAGACAAATCATTACCAACTGCGGAGCAACTGCTCCTTCAGAGCCATGATAACTTTCCTTTTTGAGCCTGAATCCTTCCCTCAGAGCCCTCTCCCCAATGGAAGGTGAGCTCCTTGAGAGCACAGGCAGTCTGTGCTTCTCTCTCCATGTCCCCAGGGCTGGGGATAGGTACTTTGCACATAGTTATTACTAAATTAGTAAATTATTATAAAGACTTCAGCCATTCCTCTTTCGTAATTGCCACTCAATGGCATCTGTAGCTGTTGATTTTAAATACCTGGAATAGGATCTATAAAATCCTTGTGATGGAAAAGGGAACTTGAGGGAAGTCTAAAGTCTAGACACTGAGGAAGAGAGAGACAGACAGACAGATAGAGAGAGAGAAAGAGAAAGAGAGAGAGAGGGGGGGGGAGGGAAGGAGGAAGAGGGAGAGGGAGAGGGAGAGGGAGAAAGAGAGAATCACATTTTCTTCCCACGAATGTATGCTTTCTTCTTTTGCTAAAGTTCCCTTCCTCCTCATACTGTGGCTGTTGTAGACATCTGCATTTTTTTTCGAATGTAGTTATCTCATTTATTTATGTTTTGTATTCAAGAACTGCTGACAGTCTAGATGTGTAATAAATATAAAAACTTGAAAAATGCAGATGCCTAAGGAAAAACAGGCAGATTGAGCTTAAATGCTTTAAGGAAGATTACTGGAGTTTGTATGAAAAATGAGATCTGTACCAAAGTGAAAAGATCCACATCTAAGCAGCATCTTTCTACTGGGATCCATTCTTCATTGTGCTTCAGGGAATGCTGGAGATTCACTGTCTGATATGATCCTCCTTCAGTCCAGCCTGCCAAGAACTCAGATAAAACTTGATTGTAGCAGCTCTTCCCCAAAGGGTCAGAGCAGGTATGTGTCCAGAGCTGTCATGGACACGAACAACACAGGAAAGTCATTTGCTGTCACTGACCTTTCTGTAACCAGGCCTTAATATGAAATCAGCATTGTTAAAGAACCAAGTTCAGTCCTCCTGTCTCCAAACACACAAGTAAGAGAAAGAGGTTTATGCTTAAAGTACATGGTTTTTGTTCAGTAATAAAGCAAAGTAATAGTTTCCAACGTGTCCCATTGCTTGGCATAGCTTGATGGCACAGCAGATAGACCACCAGCCCTGAAGCAGGAGAATATAAGTCCAAATCCGGTCTCAGACACTTTACACTTACTAGCTGTGTGACCCTAGGCAAGTCATTTAACCCCAACTGCCTCACCCATGAATAAATAAAACAAAGTGTCCCATTACTTACATATATTTTCCCCCAAAATATTTTATTACTTGCTACTCTTAACATCCATCCATACTAGAAAATCCTCTATACCTATTTGTAGAAACACAACTATTTTGTTCTAAAAAACAAAAACAAAATAATAATAGAACAAGATTTTGGGCAAGAGGACTCTAGGCCAAGCTTTAATGACAGGAAGAGTATGTTGACAGACTGTGCTCCAAGAGGCTCAACCATTTTGCTTGGTTGTTTTTTGTTTTTTTTTCCCCCCTTGGCAGAAGAACAAAATAAGCCAATTGATTTTATCTTATCACTAACATCAAAAAGAACAACAACTCAAGGTTCCAGTGACTGATAATGGATTTATTTGACTGGATCATCTCCAAGGTCCCTCTAACTCAAAAGTGCTTCAATTCTCTGACCTTGCATTAAAAATAAAGTTATCACCTTCAGACTGTCAGCTGAGAGGCAGTATGGGATGGCAGAGCTAGCTGGTCCCAAAGTCCGACATACCCTCATTAGATGGATGTGGACCAGTCATTGATCCCCCCATGCCCAGGTAGTCCCCTACAACCACAAAGCAGAGAAGGAATCCATGTGGAGGGATGCAGCCAAAAGACAAATTAGCAAAAATCCTAGGTAAATTACTCATTTCTCATGGAGTAAAAATAAAGTCCCATGTGAACAAGGAGGGGAGTTCTGAAAAGAAGCGTTCCCCACTTCCCTTCAAGCAACTGTGATTCCACTCTTAACGGTCTCATCTTGACCAACACTATACTCTTTACAATGTAGTAGATGGAGAACATTACAAACTTGTAAAAAGGAGTAAAGCACAAACTTGTCTGATAGGCCAGGAGGCTAAGGAGCTTCTGGGAACTTGATGAGGCTTTGGGCCAATACAAAAAGGTGAACTATGGCTATGGTTTCAGTGCCTTGAGGTTTACCTATTTGAAAGTTTCTTAATATCAGGCTTGGTTTCTTCAAAAATTTTTAAGTGAAATCTTGATTAAACCATTTTGCCTACCTAGAAATCTCAATTATCTCCGACTTTTTGTGTGTTCTGTTTTCTAAAGAAGAAAGACACTGAATGATTAAGAAAACAAACTCTGGCTTTAGACTTATTTGACAATATTAATTTCCCTGTTAGGCTTTGGACTTGGTACCCAAAGGCATGGTGTTGTGGAAAAAGTGCTAAACTTAGATTCAGTGTGATCATATATGGGTCATTTAAATCTAAACTTCATTCTATTCATCTGTAAAATGGGAATAATATCTGTGAAAACTTCATAGAGTTCTGAGGCTGAGAAGACATGATGTACAACATGATGTATAAAAAATCCTTGAGGGATTGTGCAAATGCCAGTAAGATGGCATATTCATAATAACAACTGTACAGAGTAATGAACCAAAGAATAACTGGAAGATATTTAGTCAAAGATTATTGTAGAGTCCATTTTTACCAAACTATTTTACAAAATCTTCAATAAGATGGAACAAAATAGGTTTAATTTAACAGAAATCTCATTTCACTGAATTTAGCACTAGTCTTAGAGACCAGGAACTTTTAAACCTGATTAAAACTGGGGATTAGATTGGTCAATGTAACATTCAGCAAGTTACTGACAAAAATTGAAACCAATTAGATAGTAATAATATGCTATTCAGAAACTTCCTATTTACTAAAAATAATTTTTCCCCATTTTTCTACTTTCCACTGAATGGGAGATATCATTACTTCTGATAGTCTTCAAGAAGATAACCTTCAATTAAAAAAAAATGTAAGAAGGAAAAACTACCATTCAAGCAAGGAAAAGAGAGGACTATATGCGAATCTTGGGAGCCTGAAAACAGTAAGAAAATCTTTTAAATGTTATCCATTAATCATAATTCCTCACGTATATTATGTATGTTCACTTACTGAAAGGGGATACTAGTCAAGCTGCAAAGCAACCTAAGCTTCAACATTCCAGAAGCAGCTGTAGCCTCAGCACAATCTCAGAATATTGGTCTCTGTAGGTCTCAAGTCAAACATCAGGAAACCTGCACTTTCTACCTCCCCTTTTTATTAGGCACATACAAGATCCACTTCTCAGGGAGATATCTTATCTCTATTTTGGCTCCAATACTATGAGTAATAATTCCAAACATTTTAAATATAGGAAGCTTTAAAACAGAAAATCACAAAGTCTATCTTGTTAGAATAGTATTATTGTAATCTCATTCTCCTTATCAGTGACAATATTTCTAAGCATAAAATAAATTATATTAAAATGCCAAATTTCAACCTGTTTTGAATAGGTATACTTCTCTATAGTCAAGTAACAGGAAATACTTATTAATACAAACCTGCAGTTTAATGGCACAATTTATTTTTCTGAATATTTTTCCTAAAACTATATGCTCTTTACTGTCACAATCATAATTCTTTTTATTTTTTACACAGAACTCTTTCTATCCCTGGGGAAATACCAGAATATACTGGGCATCTGAGAAATACGATTAAATTAACTTAATTACTTCATGTTGACTTGATAAGTCACTGCTCTTTAATGCAAAAACTGCCACTTGCGATTAATGGCTGTTGGTTCAGCTTCAATTGATCAAGTGTCTGCTACACATAAAACATTCAGGGAAATGAGGTCTTTCTTACAGCAATTCAGTGGAGAAGTCTTGTCCCAGGGGAACGTAGATCTGAAGTACAAGAAACCGCTGGATCAAACCAACTAGAATAAGAGGGGAAGAGAAATGGACAATGTCATGAGGACCAAGACAGCTTTATATACACACACATGCTTTAACACAAACATCATTAACAGACTAAATCTTTTAGCACTTTGGCAGTGCAGACCTGGGCTTCTTCAACTTTGTCCATTCACAACCCCTTTTTGTCTGAGAAATGTTTACATTGACCTCAGATGTACAAGTACATAAAATAGGTGTACATTTACCAATAGTAAATCCTCATTTTGTGATCCCCACATTCAATTACAAGACCCCATCTGGGGATGCAAACTACAGTTTAAAACAGGGGTTCTCAAACTACGGCCCACGGGCCAGATGCGCCTGCTGAGAACATTTATGTGGCCCGCCAGGTTATGGCAAATGGGCTGAGGGGCAGAGACAGAGTGTGAGCTTTTGTTTTTACTATAGTCCGGTCATCCCACAGTCTGAGGGACAGTGAACTGATCCCCTATTTAAAAAGTCTGAGGACCACTGGTTTAAAAAGCTGGGATACAGACCAAGTACTATAATAGTGTTGTTGTTGCTGATGACTCCCAACTATGGGAAAGTAAATGAGAACTTAAAAAAAACAAAAAACAACCCTCAAATTTCAACCGAGACCCTGCTTCCTTAAAATTTCATATGTAGTCTTAGTGAAATTTTTATGAAAATAAAAAAACCTAATTTTTTATTTACCATTTTTATTAGGTTATAAGAGAATGAACACAACGCACTATAATCCCCATAGGCACATAAACTTGAACTACAGAATCCCATCAAAGTTACCATAAAAACAGGGAGAAATTATTTTCATTCTCTGACAGTTTTAACTTTATTAAACAACTTAATAAAAACAATCAATCACAAAAAGAATTACAATTAGGACAAGTGTGCAAGCCAAAGTTTAATGAGCCATATCTGGCTCATATGGTTAAGTTTCCAAAGTCAAGTGAAATGGGGAATTCTATTTTCATTTATAATGCCAACTTCTATGAATCTGCTCATGGTATATGAATCACAATCTTATTGGATATTAAGAGTTTTAAAATTTAAATATTCCTTATCCCTAATTCCACTTGGACTAAAGGCATTAGGAAAAGCAACAGCATCTTGTGCTTTGGCTAAGCAATGCATAAGCATTCATTTCTTTCTTTAGATCTCTAACCAGTCTAACAAGCCACACTGCCTCCTTCCTGGGCCAACATCTGTTATCAAGTCAAGGAGGTTGATCTGAGCAGGAGACAGAGGGGTCTTGTTTGTAATTCAATTTCAATCAGAATAATCTCAGGATAGTATGGGATTAGGCAGTAAAGTCAAAGTGCATTTAGAGAAGTAAAGTCTTCCAAGGGCTCTTCATCACTAATTTTGTTGGTGGTTCCCTATCAGTGCTGCCCTTTCAAAAATTAAGTGACTGTCAACTTTCCAATAGATAAACAATCAAAGGACGTGAACAAACAGCTCTCGAAATCACAAACCATTAAAAATCATTTAAAAGCATGCCCCAAATAGTTAAAAATAAGAGAGATGAAAACCAAAACAACTTTGTAAGATTTCACACAGCCCTCAGAAAACTGGCAAAGCTGATGAAAAGTAGAAATAGCGATGAAAGGATTATAAAAAAACAAGCACAATCATCTCAGAGGAAAGGTACGAAGACTAAGGAGGCTTAGGAAAAGTTTCTTGTTTAAGCTAGGACTTTGACACTGGAAGGAAACCAAGGAGGGAGAGAATTCTAGACATGGAGGACACAGAAAATGCCCAGGCAGAAATTGGGGGAATAGCAAGGAATCCAGTTCACTGATGGCAGAAGGCTGAAAGGCCAGAAAGGGAAGATGGGAAGGGTGGAAAGGGAACAGGTGTTATGGAGGGCTCTGAACAATAAAGGGGGTATTCTATATTTGATCCTGGATGTAATTAGGGACTACTTGAGTTTACTGAGTAGGGGAATAACCCAGATCCATAAAAATACAAATATATTATACAACATTATGGTAGAGGCAATGGGATGAATATAAAAGCCCGTGTTCTAAGGACAAAAGTTATGAGAAATGCTAAAACTCATTATGAGATGAAGCTTGTGAAAAAGCTAAGTCAGTTTTAATTTTTTTCATGTTCTATTGGGAATTAGAAGTAGAACCAAAAAGGCGTAGGGCCACTGCTTAGGGAAAAAGTAATGATTCTCACTGACAATGAAGAGAAAGCAGTTATTAAGTTCCCTCCCCTCCTTTTTCTGTTTTGTTTTGTTTTTCTGACAAGAAAAATAACTTTTGAACTAGAAAGACAAGAATCCCTCTTGCTAGTAAAGAATTGATAACTGCCTTTGATGACTTTAAGTTACCAGAGAAAGAACTACTCCCTAGAAAAGAGATGTCCTAACACTTAGCCTGCAAAACTCTCAAGTGTGGAGCAAACCAGATTAACATGTCATTGGGAAATGTTTAACAAAACACATGAAAAGTAAAATATAACATAGACCATGTACATAACTGGTCTTCTAAGTCAATATATGCCTTTTTGATGGTGGGTCCATTTCTGAGTTTGACACCACTATCCTAGAGTACTAAAAGAACAAGTTAATGCAACTAGAGAGTATCAGAAATAAATGGAAAAATATGAAAAATAGAAAAGGTGTTACTTTTCTGCAGAAGGACAAATTTCCCAACAAAAATGAAATTTGAAAACAAATCAGTGAGCTTAACTTTGAGTATTCCAAAATTTCTAGAATGTATCACTTCAAAGAGAGAAAAATAAATGCTAAACACAAAGAGCCCGCATGACTTTATCGGAATTGGTTATGTCAAACCAACCTTATTTCCTTTTTAGACAATATTATGAAGTTAATAAATAGATGAAATTTACCTATTAAAATTTTAGTAAAGCATTTTCTAGTTTTATACTGTTTTTAGAAAAAGAGAAAAGTTTAATTAAATGGTTTCAGACTTGACTGAATGGCTTGACTCAAAGAGTTTTAAAGAGTTTTAAAGAGATTAATGGTTTGATATCAGTTTGAAGAAGGTCACAAGTAGAATGCCCCAGGAATATTTTCCTAGCCCTTGAATAGTATAACATTTTATCAGTAACATGTCATAATTATCTGCTTTGTTCCTGAACCCTAAGAACTATGGTCTCTAACTGATTTGCATCTTGGATAGAAGACACTTTTACTTTTCTAATTGTATTCCCACTGCTTAGCAAAGTGCTTTGTACATGGTAAGCACTTAATAAATACTCTATTTATTTATTGATTGTACTCTTAACTTCATAGGTATTATTCTTTTAAAATGTTCATATAATTCAAAAGGAGGAGTAATAATTAGCATAGTGATGACACCATCAGGGAATCTAAAAATATTATGACAGGCTAGAGTGTGGGCCAAATATAAGAAGAACTCTAATAGGGTAAATATAAATTCTTAAACTTTAATTTAAAAAAAATGATGCCAATGGGAACTCCAGGTCATCACCTGGTCAAAAAGGGAAAGTCAAAAGACTTTCCTTGGGCTCAGTGCTTCCCCTTACTATCTCCTTGTACAGGTCCAAGGACCTGCATCCCTGAACAAAACCATAGGTTTGCTGGCTGTTGCTCAATTCCCAGAGGTATCAAATTCCTTCAAAGCTTTTCCCAAGCCACTTCTTAAATTTCTCTCTTGGCATGAAGCACTTCTGTCTTCCCAAGTTAATTCAGGACTTGCTCTCATCTTGTTCCTATTTTTAATTGATTGATTCTGCCATTCAATCCTACACTATCCAACTCTTCTCAAGACTCCCTGGCTCCCCAACACCTTGTCACCCTCAGCTACCTCACCATCTGTCTCTTCCACTCCTACTCATGTGTTTTTGAAATGAGCGAGAGAAAAATCACAAAACCATGATGACTGGATCCTCTACAAATTTATGTGATTTATTTTTGAACTCAAACCTCACAAGCCTTTTTAATTCTAATGGATTCTCTGTCCCACTCTTCACAGAGGTTATTTCCTTCTCTTATTTTAATCAAGCATATCCTCAATACATGTGTAAAATATGTTCATCAAGATGTTACAAGGAGGGGAAGTAGTTGATGTCTTCTCAACTATCATTTTCTAAATAATAGCATTTTTCATTTTTTCCCATTATACTTCTTTCTTGAGAGCTCTTGTAAAACAATCCCAATATTTTCGGGATTTTATCTTTTTCAAAACAAATTTCCTACATGGGTATTTAATCAAGGCCTAAAATTCTTACTGATTTCATCTTCTGGACTGTATTTCAACTTCCTCATATGATATATCCAGTACTAAGATGTTTGTGATTCCACTATCACTAATGATATGGATGCTGACAAATGAGTTCTATTTATGGTCACTTTATTGTCTTCCTACCAGTTTCACCTATAAAATTACTTGGAATGATATGATCTTAGGTTGGTTGGATCTCAGGTCAAGCTTTCCCTATCCTTGTTTTCATTTCTATTGTTTTTCTCTGTTTTGTGAAGAGAAGTGGTTCAAGCCATCTTCTGAACGCTTTACAAATGAGTTGTATTCAAAACCAGAATTGCCTTCAGCTTCTATCTTTCTTCTGGCTGTGCAAGGAAATCAAATGTTTCCTGATTAAAACAGTTTCAGGATTCTTTTTAGACTTTTTATTTTAACAATTGCTTTGTACCAGTTAATTTCTTTGCAAGAAATGGTGATAATCAAGGTCAATAATTTTACCCTTTTTCAATTTCCCTTTTTTTTTTTTTTTTTTAGCTTAAGTAGCCATTTAAAAAGGTCAGGTTGAAGCAGCTTCAGTAATTTTAAGCATTCTTATCATCTTTATGTCCTTATTCGATGTTGATTTTATCCTTAGCTCTAAGATCTCAATGGTCTGACTTATATACAGACAGCTAAATCTGATTTGAATCAATCAGAAACCAAATGTTTTCCTTGTTAGGATATAGGAATTTCATTTTTTATTGGATACTGAGTGCTTAGCATGTCTTGAGCCTTTGACTTTCTTACATAAGAAAATTTGATTTTTGAGGAAAAGATAACCTTTGATAGTTTTCATTTCTCAACTGAAGTTACTGAATATAAAGGTATGTGTTAATTTGGTCATCTTGTTAATAGTATATCTTGTTAAATTCCTTAAAATCTTCTCATTTATTTTCTGTAACAGATGTTGATGAATAAGCCCTAAGTACATTCATTATAGTCTTTTTCTTTTACACATCACAAGAACATGCTATTACACTTCTTGTTGTCCTCAAGTGTATGATGAAATCAATTACATCATTTTTTAAAAATAAATTTGATATACTTCTCTACTTTTACTTTTTCTTCCTTACCAGAGAGCCATCTCATGTAATAAATAATATTTTTAAAGACATAAGAACAACAAAAAAAAAAATCAGCAAAATTGATCAATGTATATCACAAGTCTAAAAACACGTGCAATGGACCACACTTGTAATTGTCCCACATCTACAAAGGAGTGGGGGTGAAGGGTCTTCTCCTATCACTTCTATGGAGCCATTTTTGGTTTCTAAATCTGCAGCATTCACTTTTGATTTTTTTTTTTTTTTTTTTTTTGGTGATTATTCCTTCCATTGTGGTAAATGAAGGGAAGGGTGTCATTCTTAAATTCATATAAATCTTTCTGCATGCTTTTTGGTATATATCCTAGTCATTTTTCATAGTACAGCAATATTCCATTACATTCATGTGCTACTTCTATCTTAAAAGATACTGCTATAAATATTTTTGTGTATATGGTGACTTTCTTCTTATCAATGACCTCCTTGAGGTATAAACCCAAGTGTGGAATCTCTGGATAAAAAAGTATGGATATTTTAATCACTTTATTTACAGGAGTTCAGATTGCTTTCAAAAACAGTTATACTGATTCATATTTCTACCTACTAGTGTACCTATCTTCCTATACCCCTCCAATACTGACTCTTCCATCTTTTGTTATCTTTGTTAATTGTTGGGGCTATTTTGACATGCACATCTTTTCTTATTAATGATCTAGAGCATTCTTTCACATGGTTAATAAGAATCCAAGATTCTTCTCCTAAAAACCACTTGTTCATATCCCTTGATTCCTTGATCTATTGGGTAGTCACACATCCATTTAGATGCAATTTCCTGTCACCTTTCTAGTCTCTTTATTTTGAGAATATCGACACTGCGATAAGTTCAGTCCTTCCATTTTTGTCAATTCACTAGTTAGTGAACAAAGATCTTGGAGTTAGAGTATCTATAGTTAAGTAAATATTTATTTATAGATGATCTCTCTTTTCCATCACTGCACTATTCTTGCAGAGGAAGAAAGAGGGCCACACAGGATAGAGCCATTTTGGAATTTTTTTATGGAGTGTCATATACAAATGGTGTTAAATCTTTTGGGCTTTAGTTAGATTGGTCCTCAGCAGACTCTGTTCCTGAGGCTATTTAACTTCTCTTCAGCATGTTAGCACCTGTCAGAGTTGTATCCCACTGGCATTTTCTTTGAAACTAAAAATCCAAGTTTGGTTTCAAAGTACAAAGAATAGGACTTTGTGAAAGTCAAAATTAAATATAAGTTTAAATTTCCGTTTTAGGTTATTACAACTGATAGATTTCTAAAAAGTATCATTTCTACCCCTCAAAAATATAGCCATACAAAAATTTGAGCCTTGATATATACAAGTTAGCCCAAAAGTCCTAGGGCAGTTTTCAGTTACTGGGTCACTCAACATTTAAGAATCCAATTAAAAAATTAACCTGGGATGGGTGCAGAAGAAGTCTTAGTGATATAAAGAGGGAATCTAAAGTATTTTAAAGCAAAATAGTGTGTGTTAAACCTACAACCACTGTAGTTCAGACCTCAACTCTTTTGACCTAGACATAGACTATCCGCTATACATATTTCCTTATTCTTTACTACTATCATTTCCTTTGTCTACTCAAGAACCTTCAGTGACTCCCCATTGCCTATCAAATAAAGTACTAACCCCTCACTGTGGCACACTGAGTCTCACAACTGGACACAACTTAAATATCAGGCTTTACTAACTATATTATTCTCCTTCATGTCCTCAAGGTTCCAGCCAAATTCTACTTTTGGTACTCCTTCCTGCTCTTTGCCATATCCATGCATTGGCTATTTTGTCCAAAATGGACCTTCAGTCATCTCTTCTCTAGTCTAGTTTTACCTTCCTTCCTAAATAAGATTTCATTTTCTTCCTGAAGTCTGCTATCTCAACCGTACTGTCAGGTGGAACCACTCTCGTTGCAAATTTCATGCAGACCTAAAACAATTTCCTACACATTCTATGTGTAGAACATACAGACTGTAAGCCCACTGTCTTTGCATCCCATGCCTGGTGCCTAAGTAGGTACTTAATAAATCCAGTTTAATTGATAAATGGAATATTACTTAAGTTCTTGTGGAATTAAATCTATTTTCACACCAAGATTTTGACACATGTAATAAATATTTTTTACACATTTGCAATTTCATCCTCTGCACTCAAGTTCTACCCTGATGCTTCATGATATTTTTAAAGCTAGCTGGCCTAGTAGATAGAGGCTGGAGTCAGAAAGACCTGAATCCAAACCCTGCCTCAGACACTTTCTAGGTGTGTGTCCTGGTGCAACTCATTTAATCCCATTTGCCTCAGTTTCCACAGCTGTAAAATGAGGATAATAATAGCATCCACCTCCAGAATGTTTGTGAGGATTAAAGCAGATAATATTTATAAAGTGCTTAGCACTCTATAATCCCATAAAAATTATATAGTACATGGTAATCCTATAGAAATGTTAGTAATTATAATTATTACAACTCAAAACTTAATGAAGCTAACATCTGACAAGATTCTACCAAGTTGGAAATGTCCAGTAATAGAAAGATAGCAATCAAAGGAGTAGCTGAAGATTAACACAAGAGTTTGGCTATTAGATGATTTTTTTTTTGTCCAAAGTAATTCATAAAACTATCTCTGAAAGGAAAAAAAGGTTGTAATTTGCATTGCTGGAGGTAAAGCTCATAAATAAAAATCATGGAAACTTTGAAGAAAAGCTGAAATAATTTAATACATAATAAAAGGAGATGGGGGAACTTATATGGAGTTGGAATTTTAGTAATCCTTGCCACAATAATATGAAGACTATCAATGTTCAGTCAAACATGATCCAGAAAGGCTGCCACCTCCACTGTTAGAAGATAAGCTTTTTGAGGGCAAATATTATTTCATTTTTGTCTTTGTATACCTCACATCTAATACAACTTATGTTTTTTCCCCCCACACAAGTTTCCACTTGATTTTTATCTCGTTTGAGAAATATTTCAGACACGCTTAATTACAAAGTGCTCTACTAGTCATGGCAAACTTCTTGAAAAATTATTTTCCTTGAAATCAAGAGTATAAACTCAATTCCATATTAATATTTTTTTGGTTAGTGAAAAAATCAAGAACAATAAATAAGAAATGGAATGCAATTTAGGATATTAGTGTAATACTTACGAATCTGCTTATTCTCCCTTGGTAACTGAATTTTATTGGTCTGGCTACTGCCTTCAAGGACAAAGACAAAACTTTTAACTTCTTTATCAAACTCCTAGAGGATGCAAAAGAAAAAGCAAACAATATAGGACATTTCCATTTCAATTCCATTATAAAATCAAAGATAAAATCCCACAGAAAAAAATCCTTCAACAACATGAATTGAAATTAAAGTGTGTATTTGTGTTTGCAAAGGAGGCTAGGTTTTTAAAAAAAAAAAAGTACTAAATTGGACTAGGTCCTCCTGGAGTATGGGTAGCTTGCCTGACCAGATGAGCTCTCTTTTGATGTAAGAATCTCCCCCCCGCCCCCCAAGACAGTTTCCACTGCTGAAAACTCAAACTAATTCTTCTTCACTACTTAGTAGAATAGTAATAAAGAAGCTGAAGAAGCTTTCACGTTCAACTGATCTGGATGATTCCCAGTTCTCAAAGGCTTTGCCAACTCTGTGAGATGTTACAGAGTCAGCTTGTATGCTTGTAACTCAGAAAGAGTAAGACAGATATTAGTTGCAATCTGAATGATATAAAGTATAACCACAGTGATAGAACTACAGATCCTTGAAGTAATCAAACAAAACTACAATGTTATTCTTTGCTATTAGTTGTGTGACCAACTAACATATGATGTATTTAGGACTGCAAAGTCCTAAAGTTCAATTCATAATTTTATTTGACCTGGCACATTTCCTTATAACAAAGAATTCTATCTGAATTTTTGAATTAAATATCTGAAAAGGTGATTTAGGATACTTTTGTTAACTATAAAGTTGCAACTAATTTGGGCCTATTACAATAAAAGTATTCAAGGTACAATAAGCATAATGAATCTAATTTCAAACATGCAAAGCTTTAATTTAAATGGTCATCTATTATGAAGTTAGAAGAAATGCAAGTAATAAGTCCTCTTATAATCAAGTCACACAGCTTTTATGTTTTCACTTTTAATATTTATGTAAACTTTTAAATAAACTAAAATTATAGATTGAAATTATATTTAAATTATAATACTTACTTTCCAAATTACAGATGGACTGCCAGAGATCTTCCATTTTGCTCCAGGATTTTTGCCCTGGGCACTAAAGATTTCAACAAATGGCCCCCCCTACAAAATAAAGGTAAATAAACAATTAACAATGAATTAATCAACAAATATTCATTAAATATATGTGAAGTACCAGGAACCTGACAAAGCCTGGGGGGTATAAAATTCTCTATCCTAAAGCAGATTACAGTTTAGCCCAAGAATATGAAGAAGAGTGAGAATGAAGAGAGTATCATTTTTGACTTTCTAATCTAGGGGACTGGATAGATGGTGGAATCCTTAATAGAAATATCAAAGTTTGGAACAGGCATGGATTTGAGGAGAAAGATATGTTCAGTTTTAAAAACACTGAGTTTGAAATGCCTATGGGACATCCAAAAGAAGGAAGCGAATACAAAAGTGGAAGCTCTAAGAGACCACAGGACTGGATAAATAGGTCTGTGAGTTATCAGCATAGAAATTAAATCCATGAGAACTAATGCCATTGAGAAAGAAGGGACCAAGATAGAACCTTGGGGGTCTCATCCATAATTTGGGGATATGATATAAATGATGTTTCAGCAAAGGAGACAGAGGAGCAGCAGTCAGAAAGGTAAAAGGAAAACTGAGAGACAACAAGCAATGAATGGTCTAAAACCCCAGAACAGACAATGTTCAATTGGAGATGGGAGTCAACAGTGTGGAATACTGTATAAAAAGGTAAAAAGAAAAGAACTCTTGAGAACTGTATTTCTATTATGGGTGTACATAGAGAATACGTGTATAATTTGATTTTATTGTTATAATATTAAAAAGAAACTAGAGGTAGAAAGGGGATTATACCAGAAAAAGGGGGAAATGGAGGTAAAATGAGGGAAATTACATCTCAGGAAGAGGCAAAGAAAACCTATTATGATTGAGGGAAAAAAAGGAGGGGGATGAACATTGTATGAATCTTACTCTCATCAGATTTGGCTCAAAGAGAAAATATCAGACCTATTTGGTTCCACTGAGAAACTTCTCTCACCTTATAGAAAAGTGGGAGGGGAAAGAGGAAAAGGGAAGGGGTAGGCTAAATAGAAGGGAAAACAGAAATAGTTTGGGAAATGTATAAGAAAGGGGGAGGGACTCTAAAGGGGGAGAGCTGCTTGAGACAAATAGTATTTATAAGTAAAATACTGGGGAAAAGGGAAAAGAGAAAAGGAAAGAGAAAAGTATAATTTGGGTAAATAAGATGGCAGGAAATATAGAATTGGTAGTTTTAACTGTAAATATGAATGGAGATGAAGAGAGCTGAGTGTAGCTGAATCTATACTACAGCTCTGATTAGGTATTAGTGTGGAATACTGCAAATATCAAGAAAGATGAAAACTAAGAAAAGACAAGTCAGATTTGGCAATGAGGTGAGCACTAGTGACTCTGGAAAGAGGCAATTTCAATTAAATAATGAGGTCTCTTCTGAGAAGAGAATGAAATAACAGGTGTGAAAAGCAATAACATCTCTTCCTAAAGTTTGGCTGATAAAGGAAGGAACGATATGGGAGGAGACCTTGCAGATAGACTCCTGAGGGTCTGTTAAGGATGGGGGAGATGGCATGTTTGGGAGGAGCACTAATAAAAGAAAAGAACAATATTCCAGGGTTAGGGAGGGATGCCTGAGACTGCCAGGTGCTAGAGGAGAAGAGTCTGGACAGGGAGGGCAATTAACAGCCTGGGACACTCATTGCTCATCAATCCCCCTCTTCTCCCTTCTCTCTTCATTCTAGGCTTCTGTGACAATGTGTCTCAGATCTCCTCCTGTCAGACTGTTCCTTTTCCATCTCCTGAGCTGGTTTTTCATTCACTTCTCCTTTAGCAGAACCAAATCTCTCATGATCCCGCTTTCATCTTACACTATCTCACTTAGGGAGATCATCAGCTCCCATGGGCTCAATCATCCCTTGTTTGCAGATGATCCCTAGACTTCCATATCCAATAAAAGATATGGGATGATCAGCAAAACCAAATGCTTAACTGGTTAAGTTCCTCCTTCCAGACCAGAAATGCAAAAGATTTCTATAAGGTCTGCTGTGCTGTGGTCAGAGGAGTGGCAAGAAGCCAAAAGCCAACATGATTTCTGGAGAAAAAAGCAGAATCTTGGCTCTCATCAGTTAGCACTCTGGTGAAGGACAAGGCCATTTCATAAAGGAACATGGAAGACCTCCAGGGGAAGATATGCAGGTTTCAGGACCCTTCAAGGGCCCTGCACAAAACAGTTATCTGTCTCTGTCATCCAAAAGGACAAGGCTCAAAGCCACCTCCAAGCAACGAGGCAGAACATCCTTATCTTCCAAAAGAACAGAACAAGGAATGCAGTTAAAATGTGAAAGATTTATAGGGTTCAGATCAGGGATTGAGTAGACTCTACGAAGTCTCAGGTGAACCTAAAAATGTAGGATGGCAATCACACTCTCAGCAAAGCAACAATAAAAATGGACATGATTAAAGAGCAATTCAGAGGGAGTACATGAGAGTTAAACATGAACATGAAGCAATTATAATGCTCAAGAGATATCCATCAAATTTAAATAGCACAGCAACTAAACAACAAAAGAAAAAGCTACTCTCACTACAGTGAGAAACAGACAGCAAAAACACAGGTGGGGAAGTCAATGTGCTCCAGTCAGACTTTGACATGACTGACGATAAAAAATAAACAAGTAGGAAATTGTAAAAGAGTAATATCAACTAAGTGTGTCCCCATCTGAGTGGTCTACGTGGCTGTGGTAAGAGTCATTTACAAGATTTCCTGGTAGTCCAGAGCATTAAAAACCCAGTCCAATAGAAGTCAGAGCCTTCAGGTGCAGCCTGTATTTTACTGCTGTTTGGAGCAATACACTATTAGATCATGTACATTTCTTTGTGGAGATGAGGAGAGCTGAGTGTTGCTGAATCTGTACTACAGCTCTGATTAGGTATCCATGCTATATAACTAAGTAAATCTGCTTTTAAAACCCCTCAGTCTCTAAGTGTTTCATTTCATTCCAATCCTGTACCTGAGCCACCGGACAAGCATGAATAGGTCTGAATTATAAAGGGATTGAAGATCCGAATGAGATTTTTGAAAAGTTGGAGATGACAGATCTCTGACAATTATTGAAAAGGAAATGAAACGGCAATATACTATATTTTTCAGCTGTGTGGAATCTTTACAAAAACTGATGACAGATTAAAACATAAAAAAATCTAGAATTTAAAAAATACAAGAAAAGCATTTGCTCAACTAACCACAATACAATAAAAATTATAATCAAAAAGAGTTTATGAAAAGATTCAAACAAATGAAATCTAAACAAAATGATCCTCAAGAATACAAGTGCCAAAAGAAGAAATCATAGAAACAATACATAATTTCATCAAATAAAATAACAATGAAACAACATATCAAAGCGTTGAAAATGCAGCTAAAGCTGCTCCCACAGAAAACTCTGTAACTAAATACTTTCATCCACAAAAGAATCAATTAATGATTTAGACATGCTCTTAAGAAACTAGAAAATAAAAAAAAATTTAAAACACACCAAAAATTTATGAAAATAAAAGAAATGCTTAAAAACAAAAACAAAAAAAATCACTAAAATGACCAAATGAAAACACAATCTTTAAAAAACTAAATATACAAAATGTGTTAATTTAATAAAGGGGAGAGCCAAATTGGCAACATAAAAAATGAAAAAGGATAATTCAGATAAAGATGAAATAAGTGAAATTCTTAGCAATTGTTTTCCCCAATTATATGCTAACAAAATTGATCATTTAAATAAAATGGATGAATATTTACCAAATTATAAAATACCCTTAACAGAGCAAGAAAAAGATCATTTAAATAGTCTCAGAAAAAGAATCAGAACTATCACAAATGAATCCCCCAAACAAGGGGGACAAATGGTCTAGATGTATTTATAAGCAGATTCTACCTAACATTCAAAATATGATTAACTCCAACATTTTATCAACTGTTTGAAAAGTTGTAAAAAAGCATCCTCCAAAATTCTTCCTATGACATAAATCTGATCCTGGTACTAAAATAAGGAGATAAAAAGCAGAGAATGAAAACTATAAACCAATATTTTTAATGACTAGAGATATGGGTAAAGCTTGGGATTAGATACTAAGCTAATGACATCATTGATATATTTCATAAGACCACATGCCTACAAGAACTGTTGTAATGATCATATGAAAAAAATATTTAGAATGCTTGACAAACCTTTATGCTCAATATAAATGCTATCTGTTATTATTATTATCATTGAGACTCTGCAAATGCTCCGGATCACTAAGAAGTTAAGGGACTTGCACAACACCACAAAGTCTATTGTAGCAGAAGCAGAATTTGGACCCAGCAAAGTGGTTGCAACATTTTCCATGATACACTATGACCACTTGAAATTACACCAGAAATTCAGAGTAGTTCAATAACAGGAAAGCTATATTCATAATAATAAAATTCATGTAATTATGTTAACAGATGCAGAAAGGGCTTTTAACAACTTATAATACCCATTTATGGTTAAAAAAAAATTTAAAGCATAGGAATAAATGGACCTTTCCTTAATACGGTGAAAAGTTAATTATCTAAAACCAAGTGGTAGCATCATTTATAATAAAGAAAATACAAGGAACCTTTCCAAAAAGATGACAGATAAAGCAAAAACTTGTAGTTATTTCTATTAATTTATGTTGTTCTGGAGATGTTATTATAATATAAGATAAAGAAATTGAAAGAATAAATATAAAGAGGAAACAAAATTGTTTTGCAGATGATATGCTGGTTAAAACAAAAAAAATTATAGCAAATGTCACTGATAAATATCTAATAGACAAGAAATATCAGGAATTAATATTAATGATTAAATATAAAATCCAATAGAAAACTATTCAAAGGCCAGGGACAGGTAGTTTTCCAAAGACGACATATGAGCGCTATCAATAGTCATATGAAAAATGTCCCAATTGATTAATAAAAGAAGTGAAAATAAAACCAACTCTGAGATTCACCTATATCTATCATATTGTCAAAAATAATTTTTTAAAAGAAATCTCTTGGTGGGACTTGAAGAGCAATTTCGAACTATATCCAAAGTCTACTGTCTATTGTGCTTGTGCCTGGACCCAGGCAGACACTGACACATCAAAAGGGAAAGTGGAGAGAAAAAAAATGCACATATTTGCAAAAATATTGGTCATAACTCTTTTTATTACAGGAATGAACAAGAAACAAAGTATATACGCAACAAACCAGGGAATAGATGAACAAACTGGTAAAGAAATGTAATAAAATGTTATTGTGCTATGAAAATCAAGCAAGCAACATTTATTAATCCTCTATAGCAGTGGTCCTCAAACTTTTTAAACAGGGGGCCAGTTCACTGTCCCTCAGACTGTTGGAGACCGGACTAGAGTAAAAACAAAAACCCACACTCTGTCTCTGCCCCTCAGCCCATTTGCCATAACCCGGCAGGTCCTCAGTGGGCCACATCTGGCCCACGGGCCATAGTTTGAGAACCCCTGCTCTATAGTGTGCCAGGCCTTGAGCTAAGTGCTAGGGATACAAAGAGTCCCTCCCTTCAAGGAACTTTGATCAAATAACCAAAGGCTCAGATTCAGAGGATGCTGGGAAGATTCAAAGGTACTGATGCAAATAGAAGTGGTGTGAACTAGGAGAAAATTTACACAATGGCTATCATGATGAAAAGAACAACTGAAAGATGTAAGAATTTTGATCACTAAAATGACCAAGCATGACTTCACAAGACTAATGAAACTCACATTTCACTCTTGGGGCAGAGGTAATAGACAAGAGGTGCAGAATGAGACATTCATGACACGTGACCAATGTGTGAATTTATTTTATTATATGTACCTGATCAAAGAATCTTTAAATAAAAAGATATATTCCTGTCAGGAAATTCAGGAGGGAGCAAAGGGAGTAGGTTTGATGGAGTGTATATGTACATAGACTATTGATAAAAAAAAGAAGCAAGTTTGGTCATGAAAATATATCACAGCCCAGCTGGACAGAAAAAAAGAACATAAAAATTTAGGAGACATCTCAAACCTTGGCACAGTTCAAGCCTGCTGATAACCTGTTTATTATCATAAAGTTATCACAAGCATAGAAAGTTACCAAAGGCAGCTAATAGATTTCTGTCTTGGTTACTAACCAGTTCACCTTGTGAAAAAGTAGAAAAACTAATTAAAAAACAAAACAAAACAAAACAAAAAAACCTGTTCTATATCTGATTCTCATTAAAAAAGAACAAGTGGCTTCTGGGTAGAAATGATGGCAACCTTGGAGGGGAAGCAATTAGTCCATCTCTGAAGACTGTGATAGTGGAAAGGAAAGCTGACCTTAGTATCATGTGTACTCTGGATACATGTGAAGATATCAAAAGGCTCTGAGGAAACAAAAGTAGAATTTTGCAGACAAATTCTACAGGTAAAGTGAACTCAGAAGGAATGGGAAGACTTCAAGAGTGAAATCCATAAGATAGTGAAGCAATTCTGAGTTTGAAAAATGAGAGAGTTTAATTAAGAAGACTGATGAGGATGATTGGAACTCATTAACTAATGAGGGTTTTTAAAAAGACACCTAAAGATGAAAAGAAAGGCAGATGATGGGCATGACTGCATGTCATGGTGCTGGATCAATAATGTCAAGAATTTAAGGGTTTGAATACAGGAAGTTTGGCAAAGAAAGAGAAGAATAACAAAAAGATAGTCTCTTAGATAGAAAAAGGTCCAAGAAAGGTTAGGATCACAACATGGAAGATAAGATAAGTGGTGAGCACTGAGAGGGGTGAGCTTTGGTCTGTGTCTCCCTGGGCAAGAAGGGACAGAACACAGGTGCCCAAAGAAGAGCAGACACCAAACAGAGGAGCACTTGGCTACCCTAGCCGAGCTTGTCACCTCAAGGGCAGCAGAAGCGGGCCAGTCTGAAAAATCAGTCAAGGAAGAACTATCCGAGAAGGCCATATTCTGGGAAAGGCAGAGGAACATGAAGGGGAGAAGTCTGCCTCCACCAAGATCTGGCCTGCTTCCCTCCTAGAAGAGTGGGGGAAGGGGGGCTGGCAGGGGAGTGCCCTAAGTGCCAAGCAGGTGCCAGGGGTGACAAAGAGGCTCGAGCTCACTGAGGAGGGATGGAGGGGGGCGTGGTGGGCCTGCACTTTGGCCTGGAGGGGGGCGAGGCTGAAGGCAGGAGGCTATGGGGAATACAAGGGGATGACGGCCTCCCTCATGGTGTCAAAGAAGGGGGTACATTTAAGAGATGCTGCAAAGATGAAATCCACAAGGCCTGGCAGCAGCTTGGAGATGGAGGTGAGAGGGTGGGGGAGGCTGGGAGAGAGGCTGGGAGATGAAGGCCTTGCTGTCCATACACACAGAGGGGGACGATGGGGGTGACGGTTTGGGGGAGAGAGAACGACGCCCAGTGTGGGCATGTCAGCCTAAAACATCTACTCAATGTTTAGTTCAAGGCAGAGTCCTGGAGACCTCTCAAGTTCGGAAAGGCAGGTGGAGATGCAAGACAGCCAGGAGGCCCGGAGACAGGGCAGGGCAGGAGGACCCAGAGGCAGAGACGGCCCTTATATCCACAGGAGCTGATGAGAAGACCAAGTAAAATGGTGGAGGGGGAGAAGGCCCTCCGGCCAGAGCCCCGAGACAAGCAGAGAGACAGGGAAGGACCGCTCAGAGAATCGGGAACTGTAAAGAAGCCGAAAATGTGGAAAGGACACTGGAGTAAGAGATTCCCAGCATCCCTGGCGAGTGGGATCAAAGTGCAATGAAGAGGCCAGCAGCCAGACTCTCCAGGGTGACAGAGAATGGGAGGGGGGACGTGGAGGCCCCCCACAGGGGGCTTTGTCACGGAGGTTAGCCACAAAGGGCAGGCCAGCTGGGGATAACTGAAGGTTCTGAGGAGGGGGGAGCCGGGGCTTTTCTAGAGTGGAAGGGAATGAGCCCGTAGAGAAGGAAACTGGCAATCAGAGCAAGAGAGGCACGAAAAGGATGGAAGGGAGGACACTGGAGAGAAGTGAGGTCACTCATCGGGTGAGATGGAGACCGCAGCAGAAGACACGCTTCCAATTAATTCACTAAGACTCAAAGAAGCCAGCCTGGGGGCAGGGGGGTGATCAGGCTGACGCGCACTGGTCCCGTGTCTCCCCGGGCCCATCCGGGCTATTTCCGCGCCCAGTTCTTAGATAAGTTTTCACAACTACAGGCAGAGCACTTCTAGTCTCCCCCACAAAGACCACCCGACGGGCACCTGAGGGTCTTGTTTCTCACTCCCACGCCTAGACGTGTGAGAAAGCACTAAGTAAAATCTACACCCGCCCCAGGACCCCAGTAAAAAGAAGGGGGACGGGACTGGCAAGCTCCACTCGGGATACAAATCACAGGATTTATCTGCAATCCCCTGGAGCAGACGAGGGGGGTGTTATAAGCACTTTAATAAAGGCTTGAGGAGCGGATCAAATAAATCGCGGGCACTTTTCACATCCACCCTCAGGCCTCTCTGGACGCGAACTGCCCCGGGGCGCTCGCGGACTAGGTGCCGAGGCTGGCCGAGGCGGCCGGGTGAGGTTTCTGCCGGTGACGTCAGGCCCACTCCTCCGACAAGATGAGGAAACTGAGGCCCGGGAGGGGCTGTGACTATCCGGCTCTCTCGGAGCTTTTTTGGAGCCAGCCGGAGCTCAGGAAGGGGGAGCTCGCTTTCCCGGTGCATACTGGGACTCACTGGAGATGGGTTCAAATCCGACCTCTGCCCCGGAGATGCCGGGCCCCAGTTTGCCCACGTGTACGAGGAGGTCCTAGCTTCCCCGGGACCTCGCGGGCCCAGGCCGGGCCTCAGTTTGCCCACGTGTACGAGGCGGCGCCCGGCGGGGGCAGGGCAGGGGGCGGCGCCGGGGGCTCCCATTACCTGGTACTCATTTTTGAACATCCCTGCAGGGAGGGCCGCCGGAGCCGGGGCCTCAGAGCGCTACTCTCCGGCCTCCGCGCCGGTGCATGGCCGCCCGCCCGCCCGCCGCGCCCGGGATCTCGGGGGTGAAACCACGTCACCGGGGCGGCTGTTAACTCTCAGACAACAACGTGCCCCGGGAAACCAACCGCATGCCCGCCAGCGCAGAGCTGGGCGGAGACGCGCCCCACGGACCCCGCCTCCGAGCGACGCCGACCGCGACCCCGCCCCGCCAACGCCCGGCCCCGGGGCGCCGAGGGGCGGGGCGAGTGCGGCGCGGAGCGATGGCGTCACCGAGCGGGCCCGCCCACGCGAGGCACTACTTGCCCCGGCGGAGAATAAAACCCTCGGGAGGCGCGAGGACCCATTGTCAGGGGACGGGCTCTAGGAAGAAAAGGGGAAAAGGGAGAGGAGAGCCTGAAATGGGGCGGAGCACTAGGCAGAGGTGGGACGCTGAGAGAAGTTAACGGCCTAAGAGAAGGGCACTAGGAGGGAGTCCGGGAGGTGCGCTGAGAGGACTGGGCTTAAGTGGCGTCGCACGATGACGTCAGGACTCGGGCAGAGTGTCGGGAAGATAGGCTCGGGAGGCGCACTAACAGTCTGAGCGCGCGACGGGGCGGGCTAGGGGCGGGGCTTAGATGACTACGACATAAGAAGCGGGATGGGGGGGTGGAGCGTTTTCTTGCAGCTCCCGCCTTCCACCACAAAGATTCCCATTCTGCGAAATGGTCCTCTGTTTAGCCCATTCATTGAATCTATCGAGCCGAACTGGATGCTTCTGTATTGCGCATGAGCGGCATGAGCGGCATGAGCATGTCCCGCCCCGTATTAGATTATTTTGAGAAATCTAGCCTACCTTCTGGTCGCTTATGTTCTTCCAAAGAAAAGATCCCAATAATGAGGGTAATTTACATTGGATCCAATTCAGATCCGCGGGAGACCGAGTGGTCGATGAGAAAATGGAGGCCCGGGGAAGTTAAATGACATTAAGCGTTCTAGATCAGAGCTGGAAGGGACGTCGGGGTCCCCTGGCCCCCTGCTGTTGAATAGCTGAGGAAGCCGTAGTCCCGTGTAACCGGAGCGGTACCGAAACCCACGGAGCACGGCGAGAAAAATCGGCATGAATACAGAGGCCATGGGAAGGGGCCAAGGTGGGGGAAGGGAGTGCACTGGAAGGCCCCGGCCTGGACCTGGAGCAGAAAAGGACCCAGGAGAGCTGGAGCCCCCGGCCGGCTCCGGCTCCGTCCCTAAACCTTGCGTGGTGCAGGCTCTGTGCCGGCGAGATCCCAGGACTAGAAGGGCACTGACCTGTGTGGATGGGGGTGGCGGGCGCTCAGGCCTAAGTGTTACAGAGGAGGAGGAGGCCAGGAAAGAGCAAGATCACAGACAGGGGTTAGGCACCGGGTGCTCTGACTCATCAGGTCAGTGTACCTGAGAGAGCATGGCCGGCCTGTGGGCTGCTGAGCCAATCCTTGCAAGGGAGAGAGAATTTCAGGCTTTGGATCCTCAGGGAAGGAGAAGCCAGGATGGTGCAATGAAAACTCACCTGGACGCCCTCAAATTCTGCTCCAGCTTAATATAAACTAGTCTAAAACACCTTTAAAATAAGGCCTCAAAACGTCTGGGGGGGAACCCACAAAAGCGTGGTGGAAGACAACTGGCAGGAAGGGTCTCTCTCACTAGAGTGAGAATGTAGTCCAGCCCAGGCTCCCCAGCCATGGGGACAAGCACTGACTGGTTTCTGGAGCTTTCGGCCCTCCGATGGTAAGGAGATCAGAAGGAAATTACAGGGGAATTTTTGTTGGCACTGCGGACAAGACTGTTGCAATGTCCATATTGCAGACCCAGGGCGGGGACAAGTAGGATATGTGGTTTGTAGGGGAATGGAGGCTATAGTGGCAGTTTCCAGAGTGGAGAAGAGAGCTTGTGGTCACTCAGAGCATTGGCCAGAATATCAGTGATCCCACCTTTCCTTAGATCCTGCCACTTGAGTGAAAACTCACAAACCCTTAGAACTAGGTCTGAGAACAGCAGCACCAAAAACCCTGAGACTTGGGACAACCACCTCTCTATTCTGGAAGCAAAGCCCAGCTTTAACATAAAGTAACAAAGTTATTGTGGTCCAAACACAAACTCGGAAGATAACAGAGTCAAACTGCCACATCCAAGCCTCAAAGACAGATGTGAGATGGTCTCAGGCCCTCCCCCCAAAACTTAAATCAAATGGGAGGTAGAGGAGAATGTAGGAAAATTATACAAGAAAATTATGAACAGCTTGGTAAAGGTGGAGAGTGATTCCCCACCCCCCAAAAATATTGAAGAAAATAAGATCTTGAAAAGCAGAACAGGCCTAATGGTATAAGAAACATAAAAAATCACTGAATAGAATAGAACTCAATTAAAAGGCAGAATGGACCAAGTGAAAAAAGAGGTACAAAAATCCACTGAAAGAGAACTCCTTAAAAGCAGTTAAAAGGGGAAAAACAAGTTCCTCAGTGGAACTCAAAATTGAACAGAAGAAAGAAGCCATTAAAGGGAAGATGCTATGAGGTAGGACACAGTACATCCCAGCCAGCTATTTCTGAAAAAGGAGTTAGCAGAAATCTACAGTATGGGCAGATCTTTTATAAGGGAACTATAACCTCAAGGATTTGACTTCATAACTTAAGAGTTTGTAGAAACCCTTACCTGGAGTGGGAGTGTAATCAAAGTCCACTTGAATTAAAAAAAAAAACAAAAAAAAAAAAAAACAACAAAACAACAACCTACTTAAGAACAAAAAGCTCACAAGGCTGAGATGATCCCATCAGTGCCTTTTACTGCTCTTCTACAGGAGAATTATAATCCTATCAATGCTGCAGATTTTCTCTGCTTAGCACCCACCTAGCTACCTTATTATGGTGGACTTTACTTGAATATAATGGCTAATTTTATGGTTAAATAATCTTGCAAAATACTTCAACAAAATGAAAGGAAAATCATCAGGAAATGAAAGGAACAGGGGAACAAATTCCCTTTTAAGGATAAGAAATATGATTGTTTTGGGTGACCAAGACCTTAGAGTAAATATTTTGACTTCGGCATTTTCTACTAGCATTGAGTGTTCTCTCCTTCCCAAATAATCTGGCTCAAACCAAGTTATGTCACTAAAAGGAGATAGCATTTAGGTTTCTTTCTTTCTTTTTTTTTTTTTTTTTTTTGTATATGGTTACATTTATTTAAGAATTTGGTAAGATTTGGTAATCAACTAATTTGTCAACATTAAGAATTAGTCACTTTACAAATTTTTACAACATTTTAAGTACTTTTCATCTTTTTTCTACAGAGAAAACAATTTGTTGATATATTAAAATGGTTTTGTTTAGCATTTAGAATGAATTTAACTGGGGCAGCTAGGTGGGGCAGTGGATAGAGCACCAGCCCTGAAATCAGGAGGACCTGAATTCAAATGTGACCTCAGACACTTAACACTTCCTAGCTGTGTGATCCTGGGCAAGTTACTTCACCCCAATGGCCTCAGCCAAAAAAAAAAAAAAAAAGAATGAAGTTAACTACCCCCCAAAATTGAAGTTAACATGTTTTGAATATAACATCTAGTCAATCATTCAATACAGAACAATGTAGTAGAAATCTTCCTAAAGACCACTATCTTTCTGAATTGTATCTCAAAATAGCTTATATCTTAATAAAAAGTCATAATTCAGTCCCTGAATTATTGGAGAAATAATTAAATTTATTTCATATATAGTGAAATAAACAAGCCTTATTCAATAACCATTAAAAGAATAAATACTCTAAGGAACTTATAAAAACAAGATATTAATATACAAAACCATTGACATGTTGAATTGTTAAACCAAATAAAGCCAAATCAAATAACAAATACCAAACAAGAAGTTCATTTGTTATATGTTGTGGAAGAGCCCATTTAAAGTTTCACAAGCCTTTTATCTTCTCTTCTACCACCTCAATCAGTCAATCAATAATCCTTTATTAAATAATTATTATGTATTTGTAGGGTTGTGCTAAGTGTTGGAGAAACAAGAGTCAAAGATTCCTCCTTACCCTCAAGGAGCTTGTAATCTATTTCCCCTTTTCTTCCTTCTCGTCTTCTTTCTCTGTAATATTTTACTTGTACTTACACAGGTATAATATTATACTTGACCATACTGCTTTCCAAAATTTTTACAATCAATGATATATGTTTCCTTTTAATTTTACTATTACTGAATTTTGCCTTTTTTCCCCTTTTCTGCTATTTGCATTTTTCTAATTAGAAATTTAAACATTTCTTCATTAGCTTACTATAAATCATCTTTAAAAATTATCATTTGTTTATATTCTTTAATTTATTCTCTATGGAGAAGTGTGTATTTTATAAATAAGGGGGAAAAATCCTAAAAGAGTCTATATTTCAGGTCTTAATCTGACATGTATATGTAAGCATTTTTTCACTAGTCTTTTCATTCTGGAAATATAATTTTTGGTGGTACAAAATCTTTTAATTTGTGTAAAATCAAATCTGTTGCTTTTTGTCTTCAATAATTTCTTCCACTTATTTTATAGTCAAGACAAAATGTATTCCTTTTCTTCCAGATTTAAAAAAAAAAATAGATTATTGAAATAGCTAAATTTCATTGTAGCATCTGGTGTGAGGAAAACTCCAAATCCAGTTAGAATTTAATTTTTCAGCAGTTTAAAAGAAATTTCATTTTTTGGTGTATTTTAGACATGGATTATTGAACACTAACCTCTAATGAGTGTTCAGTTCAATTTCTGAATTCTGTACACTATCTCATTAATCTATTTTTTTCCAGTACCAGCTATTAAAAAATACTGCTTTATAATATATTTTGAAATCTAGTAGGGCTAGTTCTCTTGCACTGTTTTTCTCTTTCACAGTTCTTCCTATTTTGCTCATCTATTTCTCCATGTTAATGTTATCTTTGTATTAATTCCAGTCTACTTATAGTTTGGTGCTGTGCTATATGTCAATTTGGAAAATATTGACCTTTTAAATATGTGTGTGTATGTATGTATTATGTTTAATTTGTTTTTTCTAACCTGTGAAGAAATACTTCAGTTCCTTGTGTAACCTATTCCAAAGTAGGATATAATTTAAATGGGATTATTAAAAACATGGAAACAAAAAAATACCTGTAAGATATTATTCACTAGAGATATTGACTAAGGTTCAAAATCTAGCCAAAGAATTTTACCTTAATGAATATAATGTATTATGTCCAAAAGAGAGATTGCCATCAGACCCAGTAGCACTGCAAGCTGATCCCAAGGGGAATTATATGGTGTCGGGGACAATTTGAGTGTGCTAAGGTCTCCACATTCCTTGATAATATTGGAATGTCTCTGAGACAGTCAGCAATGTTATCCAGTGGGAGTGGAAGTAGAAGACTGTCTTTTTCTCTCTCTGTCTTTGTCTCCCTCTGTCTCTCCATAACCTCTCTTTTCTTCCTCCTTTCTATATCTTATATATGTATGTGGGTGTTTGTTTTATTCCCATTCTGAACAGTGCTTTTTACCTTAAGATAAGATAGGAGTTACATTTAACATATACTCCAGAGCTTACAAAATGCTTGCTTTACCTGTATCATCATCTTTCGATCCTTGTAACTATTGAATGAGAGAGGTAGGTGCAAGCATTTTCTTTATTTAACAAAAGATGGGATAAAGCTCCACATGGTTAAGTGACTTCCTCAATGTCATCCATCTAGGGTCACCCACCTAAATTTCTCTACTACACCAGACAGTCTTCTTAAAAGAAAAACTTAGGGACTTGATTTTAATTTGTGTTTTTAAATGACACAGATGGGCTACATTGGGTAGATAATAATTATTCAGTCATCTGATTTTAGAACCCCATTTGGAGTTTTCTTGGCAAAGATACAGTAGTGGTTTGCCATTTTCTCCACTAGCAAATAGGGTTAAGTGACTTGGCCATGGTCACACAGTTAGGGTCTGATTTGAACTGATAAAGATGTCTTCCTGACTCCAGACCCTGGAGAATTCTATCCACTCAAGCTCCTCAGCTGCCTCAATGTTAGATATAGGAGTATGACAGTACACATGTTAGTTCATACTGGCTCAATAGAGCCAAGGTTAAATTTTCAGGGTGAGCATTTACATAATGGAAATCAGCAAATTCTAGGAATTAGAGCTTGTTTTGTGACTTTGTTGATTTTCTAAGACTTTAAAAGTGATGGAGGAAATGTCAATAATGCAAATTAAATTTTAAATTATGTCATATGTACATCCCCCTCCCACCCCCAAGAGCCGGTTGTTAAACACTTGTCAGCATTTCCTTGATTACATCTGAGCTTATAAAACATGTAAGTAAGCTTCAGGGGTCTAAAGCCAGTATTGGTTTATGGTGGAACACAAACACCAGAGAAAGAATAATGCATCTCACATGAAGGAAGACAAATTCTCAAATCCAAAGTATTTATAAAGTAGGTTCATCATATTACCAAATATTTTTAAAAACACTGTGCAAGTTAAGATGTTAAATGTTACTTAGCTCTAAAGATGATCTCTTTTTTTCATGATAGAAATAAGCAACTGCAACTATTGTCATAAAACTGCAGGATTACCAGAAAAACTCATTGCTTAATAAATAACAGTGATAATGAATTCCTGCTTATAAAACATGGGAAGGAGAGCTTGCATAAAAATATCACTCCTAGAGATACATTTCTCTAAAAGATACATGTCTTAAAGTCCATGCCTTATGAAAATGAAACATTTATTATCCAAGATGATTTCTTGGAATAGTTACTTTTCAATTGCAATGTAGAATACAAATGGCACCCATCTCTCCTGAAGGTCAGTGGAAAAATACAGTGGAATTAAACCCAATGTGTTGTGACATTTCTACCACTATTGACCCCTCATGAAAGGGAGATTGTAGGCCTTCTGTCCTGGGAAACCACGGACCAAGCCAGCCAAAAGGGCAAATGTAGTATGTCTTTAAAAACTACCATATAACCTTCAGAATTTTGGGGTCCGGTCTCGCATGCATTTAAGCTGATTCATCAGCTCAGCATAGGTGATGTCAGCTTCCAAAGCTTATAGCTCACTCTAAGTACTGTGAGTTATGATTGCCCCTTTCATGTCTTTGACATCTGTTTATCCTAACATTTTCCTGGGTACTCCCTCTGTACTTCTGTTTTCCTTTTCTCTTTTTATCTCTTACCTATTAACTAATTACTCACCCCACAGCTGATATTGGTGAAAACTTCTTCTATCTGTTCCTTTTCTGACTTTCTTTTCTTTCCATCTCTCACAAGGTCCTGGATTTGGGGTTCAACACTTCACTCACTCTCAAGCCAGGATAGTTAACTAACCTCATGATCCTTGAGAGTATAAATGTGAAATATTTCTGACCAAGATGTCTTTATCTCTGCCACAAAATCCTGAAATTCACATCAGATTCAATAATGTTCAAGAAATCCAATGAGAAACTGCAAGGCTGTAGCCATCCCCGTGGTCTTTGACATACAAATATATGGCGTGAGCACCTAAGAGTAAAGTGGTCAATCAGTGAACAAATTGTAAAGCACCTGTAGAGTACCTGGACACAATGCTTTGTCTACATTTGAGAGGGATTCACATAATAACCTTGCTGATGAGAGGAATCTTAGGGTTTTGAATTAGATTTCACCTTGGAGAGAATTGTATTCATCCTTATTTTATAGATAAGAAATCTGGAAACTTAAAGAAGTTACATAAATTGGCCAATATTACATGATCAATGCATGAACATAGTTATGAAATGAAGCCAGATCTCCTGACTAAATACATCATAAAAGTGTACAGCATCTGGCACCATCGCCACCACCACATCATCATTTTTATAAAGATATTTACTGATAAGATGTAGCAACAGCAGTTGAAACTGTTGCCCTGAACAACTGGGGACACACTCTTATGCCGCCCTGATCCCAGATTTAATTTTGTGGAACTGGTTGAATGCTGTTGATAAAAGGATAGACTAAAGTATTGTCTATAGTGGAAGACTCTATCAAAGAGTTATGTAGATGAGCTAAATTGGTCATTGGGGGGCGCATACCCCTCAAAGACTTGCTTATACAATCTACTCAAGAAATGGTCATCTCAATTTGCTTGAATAATATAGGGGAACACAAAACTATTTAGGGAACCCACTTCTCTTAAGCAGAGCTATACTTATTTGGAAGTTTTTTCCTGAAACTAAACTTAAATTTGCCTCTTTGCAATTTCTACCCACTGCTTAAATTCTGTCCTCTGGAAATAAAGAGAACAAATCTAAAACCTTTCCACATGACAACCCTTTAAATACTTGAAGGCAGCTTCAGGCTAAATATCCCTAGTTCTTTGAATCAGTTCCCAGGCTTGCTTCCTTCTTGATTCAACTCAAATCCTACCTTCTGCAAGAAATCTTTTCCAATGCTCCCCTTTCCTCACTATTTCTTTTCCTTTGAGATTACTTTTCATATGGTCTATTTTGCATTGCATTGGTATTTACAGGATTTCCCCTCATTAGAAAGTGAACTTGTTGAGGGGATGAACTATGTTTTTGCCTTAATCCTTATTAAGTCAACAAGTCAAGTTGACATTTATTGAGCACCTACTGTATTTCAGGCTTTCTTCGAAATACTAGTGATACAAAAGATAATTCTTGCTCTCTTGAAACTCAAAATCTAATTTGGGGGACAACATGCAAACAACTATGCACACCTATAATATATATGGGATAAATGGAAGATAATCACAAAGGAAGGTGCTAGCATTTAGGGGGGATCAGGAGAGATTTTTGGTAGAAGGTAAGATTTTCCTGGTCTTGAAGAAAACCAGAGAAACCAAAAGGAAGAGATGAAGAGGAAGGGAACTCCAGATACAGGAACCAGTGAAAAATATTAAGAGGGAATTAAGAGAGGGAATGTTATGCATGAGGAACAGTTGGATTTGGAGTCTGTAGAAGGGACAAAAGTGCCTAATAAAAAACAACAAATTGTTGTCTCCGATGTTGGTTATTTTATGGCTTACTGGGTTAGTTGGGTTGTATCAAAACCAAATTGAATTCTTGGGGACTGAGGATGGGAATAGGTATGAGATTCCACAAACCTAGGAAATACTGAGCAAGCCTTCCCCCAGATGCTGCAGCCACTTCAGTAGCCACTTCAACCCCAGGCAGATCACAGACACTTAAGGGGTAGATATAAAAGAGATCAGAAACCAAAGTGGCCAATGAGAGATTGCAGTAGCGTTCCACTACATCTGAATGATCCAAACTCAGAACCATAAAATGAGACAGGAATGTCCGCTAAAGAGCAAGCTCAGAGACCATCAATGAAAAAAAAAAAAAGTTTTTACTGCTCATATGGAGCATGGCCTTTAAGAAAGGAATAATAGCTACAGATTTTGGTATCCTTATTTTCATCCCCAGTTTCAGGGTGTTTACAAGAATTTGCTAAGGGACATCTTTTGTTTCTAACAAAGCTTGACAGTATTCATTTTATTAATTCATTTCAATCCATGGATTTATAAACTATTTAGTCTTTTTCTCTCAAAATATGTTTTGCTTTTGAAAATACACAAAGTAAACATTTCTTCAAATTTATTTTAAAACATATTCTGATCATCAATGTTATGACTACAACTATAGCTATAATAAACTAAAAGTTTATAATTTTATTTAAAGAAGAAGAGATTGATGGTTACCATAGCAGTGTATGTATATACAAGCTAATAACATTGTGTCGGATGATATTTTCTGTTATTTAACATTATTTTATGAGCAAGGTAGCTTGGATATACTGTAGACCAGGATATTTTAATTTTAAAATGTCATAAATAGTGAAAAAAACCAAGGTGTAATGCCATTTTTAACATTAAAATATTATTTGTAGTCACAACTAAAAAGGAAAACTCCACTTGATTTTACTTTCTTAATTTATAATTTTGATGTATTTTGTATGTGTAATAAAAAGTGCTTGTTATTTTAAGTTCAAGAAAGAATTAAAGAATATCTTCTATTTCAAACCAAATTATTATGAAAAGTAAAGACAATATTAACATTTCATTTTCTCTTTTTTTTTTTTGTACTGCCCATAGAAAAATATTTTTAAAAAAGCATTTACATTTAGTTGCAACCACATTTTTTAAAGCAGTCAATGTGGGACATATTAGATATTTGTGACAAGCAAAACAGGACATTCAAAGCAATTAACTACTCAGAACATAGAGAATATATTACAAAAATTAGTATTTAAGAATTAATAGTTAGTCCCAAACTGTAATATAACATTTTTTATGTTGTAAGCCTAAAATATATGTGAGACTTCAAAAAATATCCTTAAATTGAGCAATGATGTTTTGGTATTTCAGGTTAGAAAATGATATTACTATCAATGTTGTTCATGATATAAGTTTTTGACTAAGATTGACTGCTAGCTTTGGTGATTAGATCCCTTTTCTCTGATTAAGTAGCATTTTTGTAATAAAAAAAAAGTTATTTTATTGCTTATTATTGTTACATAAGTAGTATATAGATTATTATTAAATGTATAGTCTGCAACAGCATATTCAATAGAGTATATTTTTAAGTGACTCAGTTAAAAACTATATTTCCTAGATGAAAAATAAAAATTTTAAAATGCATATTTAAAAGGAATAGCAGTTTATACATAGTGGATTTGCAGTTTCATATACAATCTTTTTATTATGTTATCGAAATGCTTGTTTTATTCTATAGGTTAAAAATAAAATAAAATTTAAAAAATAACTGACAAATAAATGAATTGTTAAGTGATTCACTGAAAAGAAAGGAGAAAGTTGAAAATGGGCAAATATGAAATACTTTTCAGGTTTCTTTACCCTATGGGCCTATTGGAATCTAGAACAATGCCATTTAATATAGGATGACTGTTTAGTTTAATTTAGTTTAGTTTAATTTAATTTAGATATATTTGGAAATTCACATATATCACACAATATTTTCTGTAGAGATAGGTAACATTTGATTGGTTATATTATTCGTAATTATTTTTCATCATTCTGCATATTTCATTTTTACCTTAATAATTTTGTACTTATAAAGAATAGGGATCTCCAAAGAATGCAGAACTCCTGGAGGCATAGGGCTAAAGAGGAGCTAATGATAGTTCTGAGGATGTCTAACTAGTAATGGCTTCTTTGGCCATGGAAATCTAAGAAGGGGAAATGAAAAAAATGGCCCTTGGTCCTACTTTAGTTTCTTCGATAATGATGGCAGAGGAGAGTAGAAGTATTAAGAATCACACTGTTGTTTTCTTTCTTTCTTTCTTTCTTTTTTTTTTTTTTTGCCGTCTATAGAATTTGATTTAGCTGTTGGTATTCTAAATGTGAGGTGCTTATCCAGTGATCAAGGAGTGGACATCCTACATTGTCATTACAGAAGATATTAGAAGAAAAAAAGGAAACTATTGCTCATTGAGAAATTCAAATAAGAGAACTGGCCGAGTCATTTGTTTATCAAATGCACAAGACACACATCCTTTCATGAGATATTTGATTTTCTTGTATTACAGTACCCATGTTAAACATTAGGAAAGAGACCACCATGAAAATAATTGTAATTGATGTGTTGCAGATGATGACATTGACTCTACAAGGATCTTAACATCTTCCATACAAAAGTTGACAAAGGGAAAAATTATGAAAAAATAGATTGGAAACACATTTCTATAAGAAAAGTCAGGAAATGCTGTGCATAGTGAGGACTAAATAACAATTTCAAGAACGAAATTGTGTATAGGCAGTTAATGACTTATTCATGTGAGAGTCATTTCTGAAACAGCTGTCACTTAGACCACCAGTCATGAAAACAAAGTTCAAAATCAATGCCTAAATAAAAGAGGGAATAAAGATAAGAAAATAAATATTGCATGCATTCTAGCCAACTTAAATGAGTTAAATATGTATATTTGTTATATATATTTATAATACACTGTTGATGTCAAAAACTGGGCAATAGATAACAGATACACAAAAGATAGACATAAAAATAAAAAGAAGGCCACATGGATACCATTTCCAATGGAGATAGACCCTTACACTAATATCTTCATAGTTTCCTTGAAGAGACTCAGAAACTTGATGAAAAATTAAGATTTCAATTGAAACAAACAATAAAACTATTCATATTTTTTGACCCAGATAATCCATAACTCTGTATGTCCCATGGAGACTAAGGGAAAAACTATAGCCTTTGGATATAGTGTAATACTGCTGAGCTATGAAAAAGAAAAAATGTGAGGAATTAAGAACTATGGGAGGATTTGTATGAACTGACAGATAGCAAAGACATAAGAACCAAGAGAGTGAAATACACAATGAAGCAGCAATACTAAAAGACAGCCAATTTTGTTTAAAAAGCCATGGACCATAATGGTTCCCGAGGATATATAAAGAAACAACACCCTTTTCTTTTTAAAAGAGCTTTGACTTGTGTTCCCTGGTAATGGGGAGCTAGTAGAAAGTGTGCAAAGGACAAAAGCATCAATAAACTTTAAAATAAGATACATCTATCTATCTATCTATCTATCTATCTATCTATCTATCTATCTATCTATCTATCTATCTATCTATCTATCTATCCTGTCTGTCTGTCTCTATCTAATCTATTTATCTGCCACATTACTTAGAATATACTCCTAACAGACCAAAGACAGAAAGAAAAGTTTCATATAAATGAAAATATTCACTGAAAACTTGGAAATTTGATTGTGAGTTTTTTTTTTTTTTTTTAAGAATGAGGATTGTTTGGTTTTTGCCTTTCCTTATATCCTTAGTACTCAGTACAGTGCCTGGTACATAGTAGGTACTTAATATATGGTAGTTAATTTGTTGTCTGAAATAAAGTAGACTCCAGAATTTGGTGAATGTCTGCACAAATGTTTTCATAGAATGCATTAGAGAATTATAGTTCTATAAGAATTGAAAAATAAGAGGAATTCAGAAAAATCTAGACTTTTACGAAGTGATGTAAAGAGAATCAGAAGAAAAATACATACAATCTGACTATTTGAAATTAACTACCTTATTTTTATTTGTATTTATTCTCTTTTTGTGACCTTTCCATCCATTTGTAGCTGAGATCATGTACATTGTCTCTTCTATTAGGGTAATGAAAATTTTACAAAAACATTGTGGGCCTAAAAGCTGCCATCAATTAAGAAAGCATTAAAGCTCAAATTCACATTATACTTAATCCCAAAATCCATCAAAATCTCTACATTAATATTGGACAATTTTGTAACTATATAGAAAATATAATGCTAATATTAGTAATTATCCTACTAATTAATTAGCAATTAATCTCTTCTTGGGAGGAGAGCTTATAAGGACCTAATAAATGCTTTATCATTAATCTATATTTATTCTGTATATGTACTTGTCTCCCTTGCTTGAATTTAAAGTACTTGAGTGTAGTGATTTTTTTTTTGTCCTTTGTATCCCTAGTGTCTAGCATAGTGCCTGACACATAGTAGGTACTCAAAGAAATGCTTTTTGGTTGATTAATCATTGATTAATAGTTACAATAATACACATTTTAAACAATTATTAAAGGAAAGTGAGTTCTGAGAAACTCTAATAGTAGTCATAACTGCTAGTGCTTATCTAGCACTTTAAATGCTTTACAAATATCTTATCTTTTCATTCTCAAAACAATCCTGCAATAAGTTTTATTATCATTTTATAGATGAGGAAATTGAAGCAGGCAGAGATTTCAGTAGCAACTACTGAGGCTGGCTCTGAATTCAGGTGTTCTTAATTAGCACACTAATCACTGCCCTACCTAGATATAACGCTAAATATTGGCCTAGGAGAAAAGATGATGAAATCCACTTCATTCCTGTCAGAAGAAGAGTGATGATGATGGGTAAAAGGATGGGGAATGATTTCCTATAAAAAGATCTATACCATTACTGTGTTGCTGGTTTTGTTGAACCCTTTTTCCTTTGTTACCAAGGAAAATTTTAAAGGAGTTATGTTGGGAATTTACTGTCACACAAATAAAAGGCATGAATGAAACTTGTTAAAGAAAAGATAAAAATGTACTTTTCTCAACTAGACCTTCATCCTGGGGCTATCTGTGAATGCTGAATAAAGTTGCCTTTCTCCAACACAAGGTGTTATGGATTACCTCCCTTATTGGATTCAAATGCTAACATCCCTTCCATCAAGAAGACCTAGTCTCATGGTTCTACAAAACACGATAAGCAGACCTTTTGGTCTACCTTAAAATACTTATTTGCAAAAAGGGCTAAAATTGGGACGGCTAGGTGGTGCAGGGGATAGAGCACCAGCTCTGAAGTCAGGAGGACCTGAGTTCAAATCTTAGCTTAGACACTTAACACTTCTTAGCTGTGTGACCCTGGGCAAGTTACTTAACCCCAATTGTTTCAGCAAAAAAAAAAAAAAAAAAAAAAAAAAAAAAAGACTAAAATGAATTTTCTGATTAGGATATAGTCTCAACTGTGTGCTCACAGTCCCAATTTTTCATATAACCTATGACAGTATGATTCTTAGATTGGCTGAACCAATCAGAGCCACTTTCATGGAATACTACATTGTGGCTTACTCTGCTCCCTTAATTTTATTAAAACTAACTGATGAACAAATAGCAGACTCTTAACTAGGTTTTTTTGGGGTGAAAACTCAGCGGTGTTAAAGAATATCTATGTTTTTGTAATGAAATTCTTGGTTTCTTACATTTGTGGTTTTTAAATGATAGCATTGTTAATAAGCACATCCCTGTATTCAGTTACTTATAGGTTGTCAAGTGGACATTGCTTAGAGGTCAGCACTGTAACTTTTAAGAGAAACATGCTCTTGGAAGAAGCCAGAGCCTTATAAGTGACTTTGAACTGCAGCTACTTTTTATTAGGCAAAAAGAGGACTGTCTCTCTAAAGGAGGTCAAGTCAGGAACATACAAAAACATACGTTATGAAGTACCCTGCACATTAAAAGTTAGAAATTATTAAATGTTTTAGGTGCTTTTATGGCACAAGCACAATTAGCAATCTCCATTAACAGGCCAGTTTTCTTTTTGGTACCTTGGCATAACTGGCTGGCTTCTGCAGAGACACAGGAAGGACATGCATGGCTGTGGAGTAATGCTCCATTTGGTCATTCTGTAATGATTTACTCAATGAAATGTATCCTTCATTGTAAAATAATCAATTTGTGATGTTTAGCATAGTAAAACAAATGACCATCTATAAATAGTAAATGGCGAAGAGTACTCAATGTATGGCTGAAGAGACTTCTTAAATCTTTTCTTGGGGTTGTTAACAAAGCAGACATTTGTCACAGATCTGTGTTTCCTATTACATGAAACAGAGACACCCAGTTCTTGGTCACATTTAATTAACCATAGCTAATAAAGTCTCAGCAGGTCCCATATGAAAACTCCCTTTCTTTTCTTTTTTATAGTATTGCTGTCATTGCAATTTGGAATCAGTCAAAATCACAAAAATAACTACTCAACTCATGATAACAATAAATAATAATTAAAAACAAGTCAATGCATACATATACATATATCTATTATATATATATTTATATTACATATATATATATGCACCTACCATGTGCCAAGTGTTGTATGAGGCCCTGAGGATATAAAATAAAACCTAGCTAAAATTTTTTAAAACTCCAAAGAGTTTTTTTCCTCAAGTACTAATGTAGTACACATACAGAAAAGAGCTAAAAATGTAAGATTAGGAGGGAAGTTGGGACCATCACTGACCTTTAGATAGGGTGGTAGAATTAGAATGGGGATCTTTAACTTTCAATCCATGGGATCTTGTGAATGTGGAAGGGAAAAATTTCTTTATCTCATTAACCTCCAACAAATTCATCCTTTGATTACAAATTTGGTTACCACTCTGGAAAGGGTCCTTGAGCTTCATCAGATTGCCCAAGGTGTCCATGATACTACCTAATTCAGGGGATCTTAGAAGTCACTGAGTTCAAAAGAGGAAGCACACCCAGAAAGAGTAAATAAACTCTTATTGGGTTAAATGGCTTGCTTGGTATGATACAGCTAGTAAGTATCTGAAGCAGGATTTGAATGCAGGTCTTTCTGACTCATGTCTTCCTGACTATTTTACCCATCACTCTAGGTCTACTGCTACCTCCACAACACCTTAAAGTTTATAACGCATTTTACATACACCATTTCCTGGGACCTCAAAATGATATTTTTGCAAGTCTAAATACTTAACATTCCATAAATATGTATGGATTATTTGTATTGCAGATTTCCCATAAACTTATAAGAACTATTTCTTTCCAAATGTCTAATAAATTGCAAGGATAGATCTGATCCTTTGTAGTGGGAGTACTTGGAGTCTAATTGGATTATCCCTCTCTTCCTTGAACAGCTTTACTTACAAGCACTTCTGGAGTTAGCATTCTCTCAATGATACCCTCACAGAATGTTAGAGAAAATTTCTCTGTTCCTCCAACCCTCCCTTTCACTCCTCCTGCCTTCCAAGCAGTCAGAGACCTGTGGAATTAGATTCTGTAATGGTGAAGTGGCAATGGCAGTAGTAGCAGTCCAAGGGATAGAGACAAAAATGAAACAGTCCTTGACTGGAAGGAAAATAATCCAAGTAAATATACATTTCCTGTATAGTAAAAGATAAGAGTTGCAAGAAGGGGGATGTTGTCGTAACAAGGGATCATGAAGGCTTCTCAGCTCTTAAGCTGATCCCTCAGTAGAACTGGGACAGGGTCTTTGAGGGGCAGAGGCAAGGACTGAAAGCCCAGAAGGGTGAGGCACAGCCTATGCAAGAGCAAGGAGGCAAGAGATGAGTGAAAGACCCTGAGCTAGGGCTGGAGCCCAGACTCTGACAACGAGCAGGACCCTGGACAGGGAAATGAGGGTCTAAAAGGATTGTGAGTTTGGAACCAGACCTCCTCAAGTCAAAGCCCAGCTGTTACTCACTCCTTGAGTGACCAGCTACTTGGCCAAGAAGGAAGGGGCCTCCCCCCACCACGTGCTGGCTCACGTTTCTTCCAGGTTTACATCCAAGGAAACCTTTCTGAATTTTAGTTTTCCTCTGTAAAATGAAGACAATTCACGTGCCCTCTTCTATCTCACCTGGTTGTTCTAAGGTATTTAGTACACCTGAGGGGGCTGCATAAAGGAGATCTAATCAGCTGTATATTTTGTTTTTTTCCACTTTAGGAGGCATAGATGACATTTGCCCA